>NW_021941593.1:246583-297100 GCF_902148855.1 Sphaeramia orbicularis | reverse complement strand
GGAAAAGTACGGAAGCGTATTGCATTCACACACACAAAAAAAAATTGGCTGTTTTTCTGAATTAACAAGATAATTATGAGATAATTATGAGATAAAATCAGTAAAAAAAAATTTTTGTCTCTGTTTTTCTGAATTAAAGAGATGCTGTTTTCTGAAAAAAATTAAATTTGGCTCTGTTTTTCTGAGTTAATGAGATAATTATCACGTAAAAACAGAGCCGAATTTTTATTTTTTCAAGAAACAGAATCTCTTTCATTCAGAAAAACAAAGCCGAATTTTATTTTTTTGTGTGAATGCAATACGCTTCCGTACAAGTGTCAGATATTAAAATAAACTCAGTTTCATAGAAGAACTCTAATGTTAAATGGAAACGGACTTTTGTGATGATGATGTGTGAACTGATATTAAGATATTAAAACAGAATTAAACCGAGACACAGACCGTAAAGTAAATGCAATGGAACATCATGTATGAAGAACTGCAGAAAAAATCCAATAAAAACTCAAACCTAAATCTGTAAATCCTTCCCCAGCGTTCTGTGATCCACACCAGTGGTTCAGCTCAGATGAAAAAACCTCAAACCACCGTCAGCTTTTAGACCAGTTGTGCATAAATGTGACTTCTGCGTCGCCTTCTGCTTCTGAACTCATCATTTCAGTCTCAGAAACTAAAGGCTGATTTTCTTTTCTAACGCACGCACGTCGGCTTTAAACTGTTTTTATTTAAGAGTTAAGGTTCAAAGAGGAAAAGAAAACATCTGAAAAAGAACAAACCAACACAACACATATCAAATACCTGTTTGTGTCAAGAGCTCTTCAGTCTACAGATATTCTGACTGTCAAACGCATAAATGTTCTGAATATGCACAACACTGAACCCTTTAAAGACGACTGTGTCACCGGTGCTACGTTTATTTAAACGACTGTAACTATTGAACCGATATTGACACAATCGAACCGTTAACTGTTTCTAAATAAAAAAATGAGGCTGTGCCCTGTGGGACGCCACATGGACAGAAAAATACATCAGATGTGTTTAATAAAACAGGACTGTTAGGTCTGAGACAGGGCAGAAAAAACAGACAAAGACGGAGCAAAAATGGGTTCTTTATCCATTTAGTGGTGGTTAGGAGTACTCAAAGTAAACTGGTAATAGCAGTACTCAAACTACACTGGTTACTGATGGATAGGAGTACACTGTTAAAAAAAAAAAAAAAAAAAACAGCACAAAAGACGGTATTATTCCGGCAGCTGGGGTGCCAAAAAAATACTGTAAAATAACAGAAAATAACCATCTCATAAAAATACGGTATTTTTTCCATAATTAAAATAAAGATTTTTGCCCTAACTTTACATGAGATTTTGCATGTTTTGTTTTGTTTGTTTTTTTTTTTATTTTTAATATTTGATAAAGAATATTTACATGTATTAAAACAATCAAATTACCTATAAAATATACATATAAATAATTTTCAATGAGACTCAGTTGTACAATCCACTGATAAAAACTGTATTTGGACAGTTTATCAGTGCTTATACATGTTATACATTCACAAAAATACATTTATTCAACATTTTGTTGTGAAACCTCCTGTAATTACACAAGATATTTGTCAATTAACAAACAAGTCTGGTTAAACTTACAGAACAAATACTTCTTTTACGGTTAATTGTGAGTAATTTTATCTTTTTTTTTTTTTTTTTTACAGTATTAAACTTTAAATTATCAGTTTAATCTCATGAATAGAAAATAAATATTTGTGAAATTATGATACATTTCCAAATGTATTTTAACTGTATTTTCTTGTGAAAAAAGAAAAAAATTCTTTTAAAAAATTTATTTTTTTTTTGGTTATTCAGAGTTACAGTTTTTTCATGTTATTTTACATTTGACATGTAAAATCACTGTGATTTTTTTTGTCATTTCTGTGATATTTTCCTGTATCTTAAAAATACAGGAAAAATTTGTAAAATGAACAGTGAAAATTATGTTAAATTACTTTTTTTTTTTTTTTTTACAGTGTACTCAAACTAAAATTTCCTCCAGTCCTCATATTTGTCCAGATGTCATGCCCTGGACCACTGTACTGGACAGACAGAAGTGGACAGAAGTGGACAGATGGACACACAGATCCAGCAGCATCACCATGACCAGCAGGGACAAAAATGATAAATGTTGGCTGACAGCGGCTGGTGTGAGGCTGAAACTGTGAATGAAACCACCGAGCACCGTCTGAACGCTGCATCGTCCTCCAGCGCAGACGCTCCAGACTCAAACCAAACTGAAACACCAGAGCCTGTTCCAGTGATGGATGGGATGGATGAAACTGAAGCTGCCCACACACACACACACACACACACACACACACACACACACACACACACACACACACACACACACACACACACACACACACACAGTCTGCACCAGGTGGAGTAACATTATGTGTCCAAAAGTATGTGGACGCTTTGATTCCAGGTGTTTCTGTTCTAACAGGGGTAACAATAAGGACTCATGTCATAATAGAGTTTTATATTATGGGATAGATATCAGTGCATTGGTTCGTTTGGGTTCATGGATTTAAAAAACAAACAAACACATGTTTGTGTTTTTTGTTATATGGGTTCTACTGTAAAACAGGACAGAGGAGTTCAACATTCAAACAGATGTAGACGAATGTTCTGAAGCAGGTTTGGAAGACCTGTGGGTCAAATTTAAGAAAGAAATATTTACTGAGATAAAAGAGAAACTATTTCTTCAGATAAAACACACTTTTTATAGTATTTTACATTATATTTAATACAAAAATCTGCATGTAACATGGTCAAAAGACACATAAATTCCACTATTTTTTTTTAGTATCCCTTTATTCTGTCACAGGTGCATTTTGGGAATCGTAGTAAATATTCAAGGCAGAATGTTTGACAAAAATGTTGTAAAATCACTGCTGATTTATATGTTTAAAGATCCAGGTTCTGCATGTAACACCAGTGGACAAAATGGGTTCCACACCAAATCTGGAATGAGACTCAGATTGATGCCAAACCCACATGTGAGGATTAGAAAAACCACTAAGATCCACACATTGAACACAGTGTCTTCATTTAGAGTCTATAGAAGAGCACTTACACACATGTTTACACATCTAATGCACTGACACCAAGGGAGATTTAATATCCATATTTGGGTCCTATTTTCGGACCCAATATTTGATTATAAATTCATTAATTATGGAATTGGGTTCATGGATTACAAAAAAAAAAAAAAAACCTGACATGTTTGTGTTTTTACGCTTATATTCTAAAAATGGTGCCTGTCGGGCTGTTCAATCAATCAATCAATCAATCAATCAATCAATCAATCAATCAATCAATTTTTATCTAAATACATCAAATCATAATAAAACTTATCTGATGACACTTTACATGTAGAGCTGGAATGAACCAGACCTTTAAGCAGCGCCTGTTGTTTGTTTGTTTATTTGTTTGTTTATTTATTTGTTTGTTTGTTTTCGTTGTCATGTCATGGTGTCCCATTACTTTTGTCCACATGGTCTGTCTCTGAGGCTGGACTCTGCTCCACCAAACACTGTTCTGTGTATGAAACCATGGAAGTCCACATTCAGTTTGAGCCACATAAACATTTTCATATGAGGTCAGTGAGCTGTGAAGGGGGGGGCACTTCAGGAACAGAGGGAGGGAACAGATCTGAGATGGTGCAGGAGTCGGACTGGAATATTTAGTGTCATGGTTTAGCTTGGATGCTAACGCTGCTCCAGTGGTTCTGGTGACTGAACCTCTGGGTTCTCTCTGTGTGTTCTCTGTGTTCTCCTTGGTTCTCTGTAGTATTTATCTGTTCCGTTCTCTCACATTTAGCCTGTTCCTGGGTTAGCTTGGATGCTAACGCTGCTCCAGTGGTTCTGATTACTGAATCTCTGGGTTCTCTCTGTGTGTTCTCTGGGTTCTCCTTGGTTCTCTGTAGTGTTTTTCTGTTCAGTTCTCACACATGTAACCTGTTCCAGGGTTAGCTTGGATGCTAACGCTGCTCCAGTGGTTCTGGTTACTGAATCTCTGGGTTCTCTCTGTGTGTTCTCTGGGTTCTCCTTGGTTCTCTGTAGTGTTTTTCTGTTCAGTTCTCACACATGTAACCTGTTCCAGGGTTAGCTTGGATGCTAACGCTGCTCCAGTGGTTCTGGTTACTGAATCTCTGGGTTCTCTCTGTGTGTTCTCTGTGTTCTCCTTGGTTCTCTGTAGTGTTTTTCTGTTCAGTTCTCACACATGTAACCTGTTCCAGGGTTAGCTTGGATGCTAACGCTGCTCCAGTGGTTCTGGTTACTGAATCTCTGGGTTTTCTGTTTGGGTTCTCTGGGTTCTCTGTGTTCTCCTTGGTTCTCTGTAGTATTGGTCTATTCAGTTCTAACACATGTAGCCTGTTCCTGGGTTAGCTTGGATGCTAACGCTGCTCCAGTGGTTGTGGTTCCTGAATCCTCAGTGCTTTCCCTCTGTCCTCTGTCCCACTGCTCATATCCACTCCATTCTTCTTCAGGCTGCCCACTCCCTCTAGTGATGGACCAAGGCACTGCCTCAGGTGCTCCAGCCTCGACTGTCATAGAACCAACAGGAAGTGAGCGCCGGGCCACAGGCTGGAGGATGATGGGAAACGCAGCAGTGGACGGACACACAACTGGAGCTTCAACATTAAAAGGAAACACACTGAAGGACTAAGAAGACCAAACCAGGGTCTGCTCTATGTGGATCAGAACCAGGTGAATGTGGAAGGTTGGCAGGTTCTGTTCTATGTTCCAGTCCTGGTTCTGGATGCAGATCAATCTAACTATAGAAGTAGGTGGGACTTTCACTGGAGGAGAATTCAACTCATCCAATCACAGTCCATATCTGACTTCTATCAGTGACCAATAGGAACTAGACTGATATCTGGAACCACTGACATAGAACATTAAAAAAAAAAAAAAAAAAGTCAAAAATCAAAATTTCTCAAAATTGTGAATGAACTTTGTAGACATTGTCCCGAAGAAGATACAGATGAAATTAGAAATGAATAAGATCAGTAGTTTCATAGAGGATTGTTGAAATGTAGATGTTGGTGACCTTTAGTTTGACCCTTCAAGGTCACTCAAGGTCAGAGGTCATGAACCCAAACGAAAGTCCATCAATGACTTCTATCAATGATTAATAGGAACGAGACGAAAAGAATCTCAGAGGACGTTTACAGAAATGATTAATGAAGACAACAACGAAGACACAGACAGCGAAGATGACGAAGAAAAGACGACAAGAACAACGACAAAGACGACAAAAATGACAACGATGGCAAAGATGACAAAGACAACTATAACAACGATGACAACAAAAACAATGACAAAGATGACGAAGACGATGAAAGATGAAGATGACAATAATGACAAAGACAACAAAGACTAAGATGATGAAGACAAAGATGACAAAGATAACAAAGACGACAATAACAACGACAAAGACAACAACGATGACAAAGATGATGAAGACAAAGATGACAATAACAACAAAGACGACAACAAAAACAACGACATAGACAACGAAGATGATGAAAGATGAAGATGACAATAACAACAAAGACAATGACAAAAATGACAACACAGACAACAAAGACTAAGATGATGAAGACGAAGATGACGATAGCAGGAATGATAACAAAGACGCCAAAGATGACAATAATGGCAACAAAGATGATGACAAAGACAATGAAGACAACAAAGACGTTGAAGACGGTGAAGACGACAAAGACGGTGAAGACGACAAAGACAGTGAAGACGACAAAGATGACCAAGACGACAAAGACGATGGCAAAGACAACGAAGACGACGATGACAAACGACAAATGATAATGATGACAACGATGATGATAGTGACGACTACAAAGATGATGATAATGATGACAAAGACAATGACAGAGATGACAAAGACAATACTGGACACGACATCCTCCCAGTAGTTCGTGGTCTATGCTAGCTAAAACCGTCCTCCAGAACCAGCTGGTGAACTCCCAGTAGTTGGTGGTCTATGCTAGCTAAACCCGTCCTCCCAGTAGTTGGTGGTCTATGCTAGCTAAACCCGTCCTCCCAGTAGTTGGTGGTCTATGCTAGCTAAACCCGTCCTCCCAGTAGTTGGTGGTCTATGCTAGCTAAACCCGTCCTCCCAGTAGTTGGTGGTCTATGCTAGCTAAACCCGTCCTCCCAGTAGTTGGTGGTCTATGCTAGCTAAACTCGTCCTCCCAGTAGTTGGTGGTCTATGCTAGCTAAACCCGTCCTCCCAGTAGTTGGTGGTCTATGCTAGCTAAACCCGTCCTCCCAGTAGTTGGTGGTCTATGCTAGCTAAACCCGTCCTCCAGAAGCAGCTGCAGGACAAACCCACCACCCCATGGATCTCCTACCCAAACCCTGTGCTGTTCATTTGTATTTAAACCTCCTGTCTGGACCGTTCCCTGGGCTGCTACTGGGGGGGTGGGTTCCCTCTGAGGCCTGGTCCCCCCCTCGGCCCCACCTGGACCCCCCTCATCCATCTCTTCAGTCCAGATGATGTAGCGGTGCCTTCAGCGGCGGCGGCTCTACCTGGACCGGCGTTAATACTCCTACTCAGCCTCCACTGTGGGATCAGCATTCACAGCACTGATCAGCAGGGTTTGTCTTTGAATGATAAACGCTGAGAACAACAAAACAATCGAGGGTTGTTTGAAAAAAGCCTTCAGGTATTCTACTGGAAGGTGCGCTGTGAGTTCAAAGCAGGAGGATTAGCCTGTAGTATGGAAGTAAATCTGTGCCATCAGATTTAGAATTATAAAAGACATTGAATTTGTAGAACTGATTTTATTTGCACTGAAACTAAGTATCTGATTTTTTTTCTTTTTTTGCATTGAAATCAAGTATCTGGATTTATTTTATTTTATTTCATTTTATTTTATTTTTTTGCACTGAAATTAAGTATCTGGGGTTTTTTTGGATTGAAATTACGTATCTGGATTTTTAAAAAATTTTATTTCATTTTTTTTGCATTGAAATTGAGTATCTGAACTTTTTTGCATTGAAATTAAGTATCTGATTTTTTTTGCACTGAAATTAAGTATCAGATTTTTTTGCACTGAAATTAAGTATCTGAATCGTTTGTCTCTGAATTCATCTATGTTCAGAAATTTAGAATTAAAAAGATTCAGATGCAATAAATTCAGATACTTAATTTCAGTGCAAACAAAAAAAAAATCAGTGCTAGAAATTCAATGGCTTTTATAATTCAAAATCTGATGACACAGATTTTCTTCCATACTATAGCGGCCGACAGCGGAACACATGATACCAATACCGGATCAGTCTGCATATACACACCCACAACAAATGGAAAAGGGGGAGTTCAAACTGAACGCATGGAACTGCAGAGTGTTCATTAAATAAAAGGCGCTACAGGCTCTCAGCAGGCGGCCAATCACAGCTAGCGTTGGAGTGGGCTCATTCCAATTCCATTAAGTCCTTTACAGTGACAGGTTTCAAATCAGATAGAAACTGGAATGAGATTTATCCCCTTCAAGATAATTGATACTTCCACAGTCTGCTCAGACCACTTGCTGAAAATGGGGCATTATTCATAATTCATTCCATTTTATATAAGTGACTTACTTTGGAGGATTACAAAATAACAGATTCATTGAAAAAAGGGAGGGGTCACGGTCAAGTCCCACTGCGATGGTAATGTACGACATAATGAATTTAACCCTTTATCGACTACTATTAATATATAGGCCTGGATTTATTTATGTTGTTTTTGCAATTAATGTGTCAGAAAATGTTTTTTCTGACACATTCTATTGCACCTGTTTTTTTCCAGGAAGAATTTAATTTTCAATTCTGGAAGTAAATCTGTGTCATTGGATTTTGAATTATAAAAGACACTGAATTTGTAGCATTGATTTTTTTTTGCACTGAAATTAAGTGTTTGAATTGTTTGTCTCTGAATTCACCAATGTTCATAAATTTAGAATTTAAAAAATTCAGATGCAAACATTCAGATACTTAATTTCAGTGCAAAAAAAAAAAAAAAAAATCAGTGCTAGAAATTCAATGGCTTTTATAATTCAAAATCTGATGACACAGATTTACTTCCATTTCCAAAATCTGTCCATTAATTAGCTTTATTATATGTAATAAATGTTTAAAACAGTGAGTTATAGTTAAAAAAAAAAAAAAAATTTTTATCATTTATTATGAAAAATAACGGTAAATGGTCATACTGAAACTTTATGAGATTATAGTAAGAAAACTTTCAACTATTTTGCATGTGTTCATACATTTGAGTTTGTCTAGATCATTGTGTCCACGTTCTTCGCTCTGTTGAACTGAGGTGAGTCCAGTGACAGCTGAGGTTCTGCTCAGTTCTCTAAATGAAAAGGTCAGACTGTGTTCTCCTGCCGGGTTCCGTCCACACCTTTGGATCATTAAGAAGACGTTAGCGTACGGGGACGTTTGGTTTCACACCGGGTGGATCAATGGGAGTCACTGGAGTTCAGTTAGAATTAAAAAAAAACACCAAATGTCATCCCACAGGTGTCAGTGGGTCCCTGTCGCCGTGGTAACACATCAGTGCCCTAAACTGTAGAAGATGGAGGAGTTTGAGACTTTCTCCTGCTGAATACTTGAATACTTCGGCTGAAATGTTCTGCAGAATGTCCAAAAACTCCAGGATCAGTCCAAGTGCAGCTGCAGAACCGGTTCATCTTCAGAGGAGTTTGGATCTGAGTCTGAACTCTGTCGCCTTAAATCCATTTGATTCATTGAACGCTCCACAGTTTGGATAAATGGAACTTTATTCTGCAACAACATCACAGATAGAAAAAAAAAAGACCCAAACGAAACATCCATAACAGTCTGGGTCCGGTTCAACTGTTCCTTTAGTTTCACTGTGTCCTAAAGAGTTCTGACGACCCGCGAATGAAACAGAGCCCAATGGATTAAACAGAACCAACCACTGTGGACCAGAAACACCGAGAGAGAGAGAGAGAGAGAGAGAGAGAGAGAGAGAGACAGACAGACAGACAGACAGACAGAGAGACAGAGAGAGACAGAGAGACAGAGAGAGACAGAGAGACAGGTCAGAACCATGAATCAGAACCACAAGTTAGAACCATGAGTCAAAACCACCAATGACCCAAGACCAGGACGAAAAGGATTACATCTGAAAAGGATAGAGAGGGGAGTACTATGGTGGATGTGTAGAAAGAAAGAAAGAAAGAAAGAAAGAAAGACAGACAGAAAGAATGAAAAAATAAGAAGAATGAAAGAATGAAGGAAAGAAGGAAAGAAAGAATGAAAGAACCAAAGAATGAAAGGAAAGAATGAAAGAATTAAAGACGGAAAGATCAAAGAAGGAGAGAAAGAATGAATGAATGAAAGAAAAACCGAAAGAAAGAAAGAAAGAAAGAACGAACAAATGAAAGAACAAAAGAAAGAATGAAAGAAGAAAGAAAGAAAGAAAGAACAAAAGAATGACAGAAAGAATGAAAAAAGAACGAAGGAAAGAAAGAATGACAGAATTAAAGGAGGAAAGAATCAAAGAAGGAAAGAAAGAATGAATGAATGAAAGAAAGAAAAAAACAAAAGAAAGAAAGAACGAATGAAAGAAAAAATGAAAGATGGAAAGAATAAAAGAATGAAAAAACGAAAGATGGGAAGAATGAAAGAAAAAAAAGAAAGAATGAAAGAAAAAATGAAAGATGGAAAGAATGAAAGAAAAAACAAAAGAAAGAAAGAATGAAAAAAGAACTAAATAAACAAAGAAAGACGAAGGAAAAAAGAAATAAAAAGGATAAAGGATGAACGAGTGTTGAACAGGTCACTGGTTCAGATGTGGTTCTGTTGTAAATGAATGGGGCTCATTTGGAACCAATATGGACGTCTGGGGTAGAAATACAAAACCTATCATTGTCATGATTAGTGTAAGTTTAATAAATAAACTGTAGTCGTTCTGGAGCTCGTGCTCTGGTGTCGTTCTTCGTCTGTGCCGTGGGTTGTAGTCTGTATCTGCCATAAACCGGATTGAAACCGTCAGAAAAATCTGCGCTTTAGCCCCGACGACACACGACGAACCCTTCAATGATGTTTGTTCCTCGAACAAGTGAAGCCAAATATGATCATGTCAACGTGTACCAGAGGTTGAAGACTCAATTACTGACTAGTGGAGTCGAAAAGAGAAGACACAGTCACACAACTCCAATTAGACGCTCGACCTTGGACCAAAAAAGGCCTTTTACTTGAAACAGTTTGGCTTCTGACTTGTTGCAACAACATTTAGCGTGTAATCGGAAGTATTTAAAAAAAAACTGACTGAATAACAGAGTAAAAAACGACTGAATAACAGAGTAAAAAACGACTGAACAGAGTAAAAAACGACTGAATAACAGAGTAAAAAACAACTGAACAGAGTAAAAAACGACTGAATAACAGAGTAAAAAACGACTGAATAACAGAGTAAAAAACGACTGAATACCAGTAAAATGATGGAGTGAACAGTATGAAGTGTGTTCAGAGTGTGTGGGCTGAAGGCCAGTCCACACCTCCACAGTGTTACCTAGGTGGAATTCAACACTGTGCTTTCAGTGTTAGAGTCACCTGTATTCACTCCAAATTAAAGGTGTTATTACACTGTAAAAAAAAAAAAAAAAAAAAAAACACACACCAGGACCTGATGAAAGATAAAACCCACTGGAATTCAGAACATTGATCTGCACAGACTGTCGACTGACTGAGACTTAAAACAACACAACAGACGGTTCCATCCTTCTGACTCTGTGTTCCAGGTCATTCTGGTGGAACATCAGCCCCTCCCAACAGGTTCGGTTCCACGTTGGTGGTCCCTCCAGAACATCGGGATCATCACACTGAAAACCAGACAGAATCACCTACAGACGAACTGTACGCCGAGACAGAAGAACTGATTTACAGACGACAGATCTGGAAAATCTGATTCACACTAAACTGAACAAAAACATTTACACTGGTTCCACTGGCACAGGGTTTTGTTTGTTTGTTTGTTTGTTTGTTTTGCTTAATTCAAGATTTTTTTTGCTTAATTCAAGATTTTTTTTTGGCTTAATTCAGGATATCTTTTTTCTTAATTCAAGATATTTTTTTTCTTAATTCAAGATTTTTTTTTTTTCTTAATTCAAGTCTTTTTTTGCTTAAGTCAAGATATTTTTTGCTTAATTCAAGGATTTTTTTGTGTCATTCAAGATTTTTTTTTTTTTGCTTAATTCAAGATATTTTTTTGCTTAATTCAAGATATTTTTTGCTTAATTCAAGATTTTTTTTAAAATTCAAGATTTTTTTGCTTAATTCAAGATATTTTTTGCTTAATTCAAGATTTTTTTTTTTAATTCAAGATTTTTTGCTTTATTCAAGAATTTTTTGTTTTTGCTTAATTCAATTTTTTTTGTTTAATTCAAGAATTTTTTTTCTTAATTCAAGATTTTTTGGCTTATTTCAGGTTTTTTTTTTTTTTTGCTTAATTCAAGATATATATTTTTTTTGCTTGTGCTTGCTTGCTTGTTTTTGATTGTGTGTGTGTGTGTGTGTGTGTGTGTGTGTGTAGGGGCGTGTCTAAACAGCTCATTCCCATTCCAGTCCAAATGGAAGTGCAGAAGCAGAGCTGATAGTAAAGTTAATGCAGCGTACAGCAGCAGCAGCAGCGCTGGTTCCAGTCTGCTGTAGATAAACCAGTAGATCATTTTAATTAGACAATGTGTTAATTGACTGAGGCTCCTGGGGTGGATGTGTCAACATTAGTCTGCATCAGTGACAACGATCAGTCTGAGAACTGGAAACAAACAACCATCACACTGAGATTTATACACACATATATATATATATATATATATATATATATATATATATATATATATATATATATATACGTGTGTGTGTGTGTGTTTTACTTGTGAAAAAACTTCAATTACATGAAGGAAAAGGTTTACGTCTACAACCTACATTTAAAAATGTGAATAACATGAAAAATCTGCAATTTATTAAGAAAAACAGTTCTGATTGGACCAATATTCAGTGTGTGTATTAGCCACGTGTGTGTGTGTGTGTGTGGGTGTGTGTGGGTGTGTGTGTGTGTGTGGGGGGGTCATATAAAAACCAGTGACAACTGATATCCGTTCATAATAATATTATTATTAGTAGTACTATTATTATTATTACTATTATTGTTATTATTACTATTATTATTATTACTGTTGTTAATGATAATGACTGTTTTTGGTCATCATTATTGTTGTTGTTACCAGTTCCTTTGTCTTTTCTGTCATTTCTCTCTTGCTCCACATGTGATAAGTAGAATCAGCACCACGGACAGCTCCATCTCTCTCTCTCTCTCTCTCTCTCTCTCTCTCTCTCCGGTATAATGCTGCAGATGTCATTAGTGTCTGTTTTTGTTTGGTTTTATTTGTTGTCATGTCTTCATATGTTTTGTTTTGAACTTAACAAAAACACTATTTTAAAAATCTGTGTGTGGGAGGGAAAACAAAACAGAAGGGGGGTGGGGGGTGGGGGTGATGATGGGGGGTAGAGTAAATCTAACTCCAGACTCAGAGTGAGGTGTTCTGACATTCTCCTCATGTGTTCGCTAAATGGCAAAGGGACGTCAACATTACAACAGAACGCATTTAAAAAACCCTGGAGAAGGTCAAGACGCACCCGCCTCTGGAGCTGAGACGGCCCCCACCCACAGCCCCAGACCACCCCCCAAGTCCACGTCCACCCCCCAAGACCCCCCTCTTAGTCCAAGTCCAAGTCCAGGATCCCCCCCCCCAGTTCAAGTCCACTCCAGTCCAGACACCCCCCACATGGGCCGAATGTGGCTAAGACGGCCCGCACCCACAGCCCCAGACCCCTCCCAAAGTCCAAGACCCCCCCCCCCGCCCCCCCCCATGGGCCGAAGGTGTCCAACACAAAAATGACTCTGAAGACATAAACAGTCAGAGGTGTGGAAATGATTTTAGCTTCGGTTCTACATTCAGAGCACACTGCAAAAAATGAACATCTGACACATATACACACACACTGTAAAAAATGAATATCTGACACATATACATACACACTGTAAAAAAAGAATATCTGACACATACACAGACACACTGCAAAAAATGAATATCTGACACACATTCACACACACACTGCAAAAATTCCACTTTTATTCTGTATTTATTCTACATTAATTATACATTTATTCTGTATTTAATTATTAATTATTCTGTATTTATTCCACATTCATTCTACATTAATTCTACATTTATTCTGTATTTAATTATAATTTATTCTGTATTTATTCCACATTTATTCTACATGAATTCTATATTTATTCTGTATTCATTCTACATTTTTTCCACATTGTAGCTCGTATTGGGTTGACCGTGGACCCTGAAGTGAACACAGTCTGACAGCCTGGTTTACAGTTGGAGGACACAGAGGAGCTGCACCACCCCGGTCGGTCCAAAGGCATTGTGGGAAAACAGCCTGTGCACACACCTGTCCACATGCCCCCCCCCCCTTTGTGCCAGCGCTGTGGTCGTCTGCGTACACCAGAACTGTCAAACCCACTTAGTTCAGCTCCCACATTCAGCCCAATACCATCTGAAGTCACAGAATAACAGCCAAAAAAAGTACAGTTACATGATAAAAGCCTTTACATCTACACATGTTCCTAAACATGTGAACATCCTCAACAATCTGAAACGTCTTCAGAAAAATAAGTGTTTTTTTTTTTAACCATTATTCTGCCTCCACATGTACAGTAGAACATACAGAACATATATGGAAGTAAATGTGTCCTCAGATTTTGAAATCTAAAAGAAATTGAATTTGTAGCACTGGATGTTTTTTTTTTTTGCACTGAAATTAAGTATCTGGATTTTTTTTTCAATGAAATTAAGTATCTGACTTTTATTTATTTATTTATTTATTTTTTTGCACTGAAATTAAGTATCTGAACTGTTTGTCTCTGAATTCAACTATGTTCATAAACTTAGAATTAAAAAAATTCAGTTGCAAAAAAATCAGGTGCAAAAAAATTCAGTGCTAGAAATTCAGTGTCTTTTATAATTCACAATCTAATGACACAGATTTACTTCCATACGACTAACATGTAGCTCCGCCCACCTTCTCCAGCCTCCAGAGCAAAGAACACCATAAAACAATATATAGAGTATTTACAACTATAAATCCTATTCTATAATATTATTAATTAGTGGTTTCTTCCATATATGACCACAGTACTGTGGAAACAAGAGGAGGATGAGTTCATGGAACAGGATCCTGTGATTGGCTCAAGTACAAATGAGAACATCTGATTGGCTCTGGGGTAATGACACTCCCATATTTGGTGCCTCAGTACTGTGACATTAGACAACGCTCGACTGTTTGTACACTTTTTCTTCATTGAAAATTAGTCTTTCTCACAGACACACACAAAGTAGGGTTTTTCAAAATAAAAGCCTTCAGTGTGGTAAATCATGACTTTTACACTCAATTATTCACACAGTTTCAACTCATTATTCAAACTGATTCTGTCTCTCACATACGCACACACACATACACGCAGTAGGGTTTTTCAAAATAAAAGTCTTCAATGTGGTCAATCATGACTTTTATGCTTAGTTTTTCATACGATTTCAATTCATTATTCAAACTGATTCTATCACACACACACACACACACACATACACACACACAGTAGGGTTTTTCAAAATAAAAGCCTTAAATGCGGTAAATCAGGACTTTTATGCTTAGTTATTCATATGATTTCAATTCATTATTCAAACTGATTCTGTCTCTCTCACACACACACACACACGCACATACACACAGTAGGGTTTTTCAAAAGAAAAGCCTAAAGCCTTAAATGTGATAAATCATGACTTTTATGCTCAATTATTTATACAATTTCCCGCCCAATGCTGCTTGCAGCTTTATTTTTTTCTAATCTTGGTATGAACCTTATCGTTTGCTCCCAGGGCCGGATCAGACCCTTTGTTGGGCCGGCTCTGGGCCCCGCTCCACCTGTTTGACACCTGTCCACCATCAGCGTCCAAGCATCTGATTGTGCGGCGTCTCTGCAGTCGCACCGAGGCGCTTCCATCTGCGCTTCAGCCGCCGTTTCAATCACACACAAACATAATGAGGCCATTAGGTCCAAGTCAACGCTGTGGCTCCACTCCGCTCTGCACACACTCAGAGCTTCAAAGCCTTTTTTAGTGTATTGATGTGATCCGCGCCACCACAGCGGCCATAATGCGTCCTGATTTGACGGCTTCCTGAATGGCTTCCTTTATGTGGCCTGACTGTGGTGAGCTGAAGCAGAGTTTGAACATGATGTGAATGTTTTTAAGAGCATACCGTGACCTTTCAGAGCGGCGGGGGAGTTGGGTTCACACTGGGCTGAAGTCGGGTTCACACTGGGGTGAAGTCGGGTTCACACGGTGGTGAAGTCGGCTTCACACTGGGCTGAAGTCGGGTTCACACTGGGGTGAGGTTGGCTTCACATTGGGATGAAGTCGGGTTCACACTGGGTGAAGTCGGGTTCACATTGGGGTGACGTCGGGTTCACACTGGGCTGAAGTCGGGTTCACACTGGGCTGAAGTCGGCTTCACACTGGGCTGAAGTCGGGTTCACACTGGGCTGAAGTCGGCTTCACACTGGGCTGAAGTCGGGTTCACACTGGGATGAAGTCGGCTTCACACTAGGATGAAGTCGCTTCACACTAGGATGAAGTCTGCTTCACACTAGGATGAAGTCGGCTTCACATTGGGCTGAAGTCGGCTTCACACTGGATGAAATTGGCTTCCCCCTGGGCTGAAGTCGGCTTCACACTGGGGTGACGTCGGCTTCACATTGGGCCTGAAGTCAGGTTCACACTGGGGTGAAGTCGGGTTCACACTGGGGTGAAGTCGGCTTCACACTGGGGTGACGTCGGCTTCACATTGGGCTGAAGTCGGGTTCACACTGGGGTGAAGTCGGGTTCACACTGGGGTGAAGTCGGCTTCACACTGGGTGAAGTCGGCTTCACACTGGGGTGAAGTCGGCTTCACACTGGGGTGAAGTCGGTTCACACTGGGGCCGACGGGGTTCAGGGCGGAGCTAAAGCACAGGCACGAGGTTGGTCTGCGTTCACCTGCAGTTCGACACATGTTTGGATCGGCTAAAATTTGACAAAACCTTTGGAAGAGAAACGTACGGGATTAGATTGGTGTCTAAATATTTCTATCCATTAAACAGATGTGTGTTCATGTTAGTCTGTAGTTGGAAATAAATAAATAAATAAACTGTTGAATGAGTTCAGTTGTACATTAAATGTATTTTGTAAACATTTTTACAATTCTAGTTTTGGTCACTTTGTTAGTTTTCATTAACGATAATAACCTTGGTCTGCACTAATGACACGTGGCCTCCCATTGGTTGCTCCGTTTGTCCAACAGGTGGACCGAATGCCTGCTCGTCCAACGCCAGCGTCAGTCACAGGCTTTTAAAAACAGCAGGTCCAGAGGCTCCGCCCAGTCCGTCTGTTAGAGGAAGAGCGGCCAACGGTGGCTTCTGGCCATGACATCAGGATTCCAGCGCAGAAAAAAGGGACAGAAACAGATTTGTAGACACTAATTAGAGGAGGAGGAGGAGGAGGAGGAGGAGGAGGGAGGGAGGGGCAGAGGAGCGATGGAGGGATGAGGGAGATAAGGCCGGCTCCATTATTGATGATTTTCGAGGTTTTTCTTTCGTCTTCTTCATCCTCCAGAGAAGAACCACCAGGATGGAAACCACTTTATAATGGATTAGCATCAGATAAGGATGACGAAGAGAGAGGAAACGGGGGTGGGGGTGGGGGTGGGGCGACACTACTTAAGGCAGGGTTCTCAAACTCCTGTTCTTTCAGGTTCCACATTCAGCCTGATTTGATCTGCAGTGGGCCGACCAGTAAAATAATAACAGAATAACCTAGAAATAATGACAACTGCAAATGTTTGTGTTTAGTGCAAAAGAATCCCATTAAATTATGAAAATACTTACTTTTATAAACTATCCAAACAAAAAGATGTGAATAACCTGAAAAAAAACTGAAATTTCTTAAGAAAATAAGTGCGATTTTAACAATATTCTGCCTCCACTTCTCATTTGTCCATGTGCATTCTGGATCAGATCTACAAAGACACTGAACACTGAGGAACAGGAAGAAAAGAGTTCAAACTGGGCTGAATTTTCTTTAGACATTTTCAGGTTGTTCATATTTGTTCAGGTTATTCACATTTTATTGTTACAGGATAGTTTGGAAATGTAAATATTTTCATATTTTATGTTATTTTATGCATGAAAATAAAAAATAAAAAATTGAAGTTGTTAATTCCAGACCTTTTGCTTAAATCCAAGATTTTTTTTTGCTAAATTTAAGATTTTGAGGCTGATAGTCCTCAGTATTTGGTGGGCGGGGCTAATAGTCTCAGTATTTGGCCTTTGTGCATAAACCCCAAATGAAAGTCGAACCCACAGAATGTTCCAGTTCTTCATTCTCAGACCAGTGGGAACGACTGGATTGTCGTAGTGACGGTGTTTTTCTTTCCTTACGTGTCTCTGTCGTCCAATCCCATCCCTTTATCTCTTTTCTGTTGTTTTTTGTCTTTTTTTCCCACTGCCTTCCAGAGGCTGCGTCCTACCCGTGGCCTCACATGGACTGAACCTTTAAAACACAGGCTTTGTTTGGTCGTTATGTAACGACCGAAAGCCGACGCCGTGCTTTCATTAATGACATGCACAGACTTCACTGAACAGATTAGGAAACTCCATCGACTGGAAACGCCGTTTCAGACACAATCACGTCACATATTTTCACGGCAAAAACAATGTCCCATTGATCCTCTGCTGGTTCACTATTGTGTGATGACATCATCAGAGGGTTTGAACACTGAAACAACATGTAACAACTGTGGGTCTAAAAAAAACAAACAAAAAAAAAAAACATCTGTGGGTTCATATGTAAACGTTACCTGGAGTCAGAGTTCAGAGGTGAAAGGGTTAACCTGTAACCTAATATTTACACATACACACTCTCACACACACCACAGTCCCTGTACACACACACACACACACACAGTCCCTGTACACACACACACACACACACACACAGTCCCTGTATACACCACACACAGTCCCTATACACACACACACTCTCTCTCACACACACACGCACAAGGTCCCTGTACACACACATACACACACACACACACAGAGTCCCTATACACACACACACACAGTCCCTATACACACACACACTCTCTCACACACACACACGCACACGGTCCCTGTACACACACATACACACACACACACACACACACACACAGTCCCTATACACACACACACACAGTCCCTGTACACACACACACACACACACACACACACTCACTCACACACACACACACACACACACAGTCCCTGTACACAACACACACACACACACACACACACACAACCACACACACACACAGTCCCTGTACACACACCCACACACACACACACTCAGTCCCTTTACACACACACACACACACACACACTCACACACACCCACACACACACACACCCCACACACACAGTCCCTGTACACACACACACACACACACACAGTCCCTGTACACACACACACACACACACACACACTCAGTCCCTGTACACACACACACACAGTCCCTGTACACACACACACTCAGTCCCTGTACACACACACACACACACACACACACACACCCTCAGTCCCTGTACACACACACACACACACACACACACACCCTCAGTCCCTGTACACACACACACACACACACTCAGTCCCTGTACACACACACACACACACACACTCAGTCCCTGTACACACACACACACACACAGTCCCTGTACACACACACACTCAGTCCCTGTACACACACACACACACACAGTCCCTGTACACACACACACTCAGTCCCTGTACACACACACACTCAGTCCCTGTACACACACACACACACACACACACCCTCAGTCCCGGTACACACACACACACACACACACTCAGTCCCTGTACACACACACACACACTCAGTCCCTGTACACACACACACACACACACACACACACACACACACACAGTCCCTGTACACACACACACTCAGTCCCTGTACACACACACACACACACACACACACACACTCAGTCCCTGTACACACACACACACACACACACACACAGTCCCTGTACACACACACACACACACACTCAGTCCCTGTACACACACACACACTCAGTCCCTGTACACACACACACACACACAGTCCCTGTACACACACACACACACACACACACTCAGTCCCTGTGCAGCGCCTCAGTCTTCACTGCGGGTTAAAAAACAAGTTCACACACCGTGTCATAATCAACTCAGACAAGAACGAATATGTAGTTTTTTTTTTCAGATGGAATAAAACAGGAGCAGAAGCCACAAACAACAAATGAAGGCAGTGAAACCACAGCAGACGCAGACATGGACTCCTGTTCTGGACACAAGTGTGTGTTCGTGATGGTGAAGGACTGCGATTCATTTGGTCTGATTATGGTTCTGCCTATGAGGGCCGGGGCGGGACTTCCACCAGTCTGACCAGTAAATGGACTGGAATATGGTTGCAGTCTGAACAGAGAGGAGAAACGATGGAACAGAGGAGGAAAGATTTAGATGGAACCCAGAGTCTGACCTGAACTAGAACAGTATGGAACAAAAAGGATCTGGTTAACAGAACATTAACCCAAACAGAACAATAGAGAACATGAAATAAATAAAATAACAGAACAGAACACAACAGAAAAAACAGAACATGAAATAAAATGAAATAGTTAAATGAAATAAAATAACTAATTAAAATGAAATAAAATAAAAATAAATAATTAAAATGAAATAAAATACATAAAAGGAAATCAGATGAAATCAACAACACAACATAACATTAAGTAACAAAAATAAAACACAAAACAACATCCCATTAGGTCACATTTTGGTCCATATATTGTGAGATCTGTGTAACTTTACTCTGTTAAGGCCGATACTTCATTTTGCATCATTGGCTATAATCTGAAAACAAACAAATAAACAAACAAACAAACAAATAAATATATGACTTAGTCAATAATGCTATGCAGCTGAGGATCAGTGAAAGCAGGTATTGAACAGTCATTCAACACACACACACACACACACACACGCACGCATATACACACACACACACACACACACACACACACTATAACACACACATGTTTATCTACTATTAGCAGGTTTCAGAGAACACTGCCTTATTTAAAGGAAAACTGAATCATTGATGCTGGAGCTTTTTTATCCAATAAAGCATCAGATGAGCTGAAGCAGAAGGAAATGCACAGATGGATATTTAAAATCTACACCATTTAAGGACTCATGCTGGATAACTAATAATTATGAGTCCCTCTCTCCCCAATCAATTAATTTAGATGAAACCCTTCGCATCAGTGGAGGATGAATCATGCATAAGCGCCATACATCTCCAATTCGGTGCAAAAGATCACAAATCTGTTTTTCACCCACAGCAGCTATAAATAAACAAACCACAAATTCAACAGATAAATAAAAACACCAGCCCCCGGTAGTCCGTGTATGGTGTCCGGTAACGGCAAGAGGGTTCGGACCGGATGACCGTCACTAACACTAAACCCACTCACACGGAGCTTCAACACAATCCAACAGTCTTTTGTACATATGATGCGTTCACGGACCAGAGTTTCAACAGATAATAAAAACAAATCCATCAGCCCCGGTATGTGTCCGGTAACGGCAGAGGGTTCGGAGCGGAATGACCGTCACTAACACTAACCCACTCCCACTCACACGGAGTTCAACACAATCCAACAGGCTTTTGTACATGTGATGCGTTCACGGACAGAGTGCGTCGGCGCGCATCTGGAGCTCGGGTTGCACCTGTTAACACTGAACACAACTCAGCGGAAAACACAAGCGCGTGTGCTCCGAAAATGAAGAAGCCAGAGCCACCGAGGCACGAGGGACACGGAGCGGAACCTTTAGGACGCATGCTCAGAAAAGGCGGTACTCCGCTGCTGTTCTGGGCCGGACCAGTAGACCACCGCGTGGTTTGTGCGCAGAGTCCCCAGTCAGAGCGAAAGTGCTGCTGGACAGCTGCCGGTGCGTATTCCCTTTGTCGTCGTCCGGTTCCAGCGGAGGTCCGACCGGCCCGGACCTGCCGGGCTCGTCCACGAACGGGCTCCGGTCGTCGACGCGCCCTGAACGACGCCGCCTCTCCGGCCGCTCGGGTTCAACTCTGGACCGCTTCTCCGAACCCTCCTCCAGACCCAGTTACATCCTCCGCCACTTCGGTAACTCCTCGTCCGTCAGACCCCGGTAGCCATTCTTCCCTCACGGTAACTCCATCCTGCGGGACTGGGGGGCAACCTTACCGGCGGAACCCTTACCGGCGGAACCCCCCGACTCCGGCCGGCGGTGAGCCCGACTTCCCCAAACTCTGCTCGGATGTTGGCGGATGGGGGGTCCGGTTCCCCGGTCCCCCCGGTTCCTCCGGTACCTCCGTCGGGTCGGTGCGGCATCACCTGTATTTCCTCAGATGAAGTTGAAGCGGAGGACGGACAGGAATGCGCAACTTATCTCCGCCCTGGCGTTGAGTCTGGAAGAAGCGGCGACCCATCAGCCACAGAGCCAGGAAGACGCGCCGGCGTGGACCGCGCCAGCCCGAGACTCATGGCTCAGATTTGGAGGTGGTGGGGGGGGTGGGGGGGCGGTGTAGAAGGACCTGTGTCCCTAGTTCGGTTTGCAGACGTGATCCGGATCCGGCAGACACTAGTTCCCCTCTCAGGTCGATCCAGAAGAACTGACGCCTCGATTGTCCGTCCGGTTATTTTAGGGGAGGGAGGGGGGTGCGCGTGCTCTCAGCGAAACTGTTCACGTCCAAAGGAGCTTTAGTCCGGGAAAAAGCCAGCACCGGTACCGGCACCAGGACCGAACCAGAACCAGGACCAGGACCAGGACTAGGACCAGCACCAACACCAGCAGAAACACAGGAGGGAGGAGCTGTATGACAGCCAGCTGCCGAGAGAGAGAGAGAGAGAGAGAGAGAGAGAGAGAGAGAGAGACAGGGGAGAGAGAGGGGGGGGGGGAGGGAGAGAGAGGGGGAGAGGAGAGGAGAGAGAGAGAGGAGGGGGGGAGAGAGGAGAGAGAGAGGAGGAGAGGGGGAGAGAGAGGGGAGGGAGAGAGGGAGGAGAGAAGGGAAGGGGGGGAGGAGAGAGGAGGAGAGAGAAGAGGAGAGAGAGGGGGGGGAGAGGAGGAGAGAGAGGGGGAGAGGAGGAGAGAGGGGAGAGAAAGAGAGAGAGAGGGGGGAGGAGAGAGAGAGGCTGAGAGAGAGGGAGAAAGCAGAGAGGGCTGAGAGGAGAGAACAGGGATGAGAGGAGAGAGAGAGAGAGAGAGGGGGGAGAGAGAGAGGAGAGAGACAGAGGGGAGAGAGGAGAGAGAGGGGGAGAGAGAGAGAGAGAGAGGGGGGAGAGAGACAGGGGAGAGAGGAGAGGGGGGAGAGAGAGAGAGAGACAGGGGAGAGAGAGGGGGAGGAGAGGGAGGAGAGAGAGAGACAGGGGAGAGAGGAGACGAGAGGGGGAGAGCGAGAGAGAGAGGGGAGAGAGAGGGGGGGGGAGAGAGAGAGAGAGAGGAAAAGACAGAGAAAGCGATGGAGCTGTCCCGTGGTGATGATTCTTCTTATACGTTGCATGTTTTACTTTTTAGTGTATCTTAGAGGGAGATTGGGAGCAGTCCATGGTGCTGATTCTGCTCCCGTTCACATGAAATCACTGGGATCTACAACAAATGCATGAAAATTCAACTAGGTTTCATTATATTATATTATATTATATTATATTATATTATATTATATTATATTATATTATATTATATTTACTAAACACACAGTATTTGCAGTATTTACATCCTGTATTATTACACCCATTATGTTGCACCAATCACATCAGTGGAGTGTGGAGCAGAAACATGACCATTGTCCTGTTTATGGAAGTATTTGAATGGCTTTTCTTCGGTTCAAATACAATACATATTTAATTTATCACATCTGGGGTGTTTATTTTCAGAGTTTGTTTACGGACTGACTGATGTATTTTATGTAATTTACCTGATGTTAACCTTAATCTTTATTTAAAAGATCTGCGTTTTACAATTTTTTCACACTAAAACGCCATTTGATTGTCTTTAAAACTTGATTATTGATTGTTTGTCATGAGAAAATTTAATTGCAAGAATTAAGAAATGTCAACAGTCCAGCAATATTTCATCTAATTGGGCGTTCTGATTCCATTTTCATCCATCAGGACTGAATTTACATTTGGAAACACTGAAAAAAGCAAGGCCAGAAACCCAGCGCATAAATAAGTGTGTAAGTGGAGACATGATTAAATAGATCCATAAATAATTAGGACGTCGGAGCCGCGGTGTGGCCTGGGTTGTGAACGGGCTGGGTGTGATGTCGGTGCTGAGCTGGTCCTGGTCGGTTCCAGGCTGATGTCAGTGTTTCCTGTCAGGATGCTGGACCACATGTCAGTCTTTCACTCTCATACCAAATCAGCATAATGTGAAGACTGAGGAAGCAGAAGCAGCACCTTCGCAGCGTGGACACCCGGTCACTGAGGCGGTGTGGGAAAAAAAAACACAGAAAGAAGAAAAAAAGAAAAAACACAGGCGCTGTGCACGAGGCGCCCCCAGGGGGGAAGAACACTCACTGATGGATTGGGGAGAATTGGCAGGGAGTTGCACTACTCCTGGGGGGAAATAAGGCAGCGCTTAGAGGCATATGAGTGAGAGGGAGGGGGGGTGGGGGGTGGAGGGGGGGGGGGGAGTGGATACAGCGCTGCCGCGTTATGAGCATCAAGGACCTGGAGCTGAGATGGAGGTGAAATAACAGCAAGCAAGTATTCCTGACAGGGCCGTCTGACACATGGGCCTGACGGGCCCCACAAACACAGAGCCCCCCCCCAAAGGGGCCCCTTGAACAAAGATCCCCCCCAAGGAGCCCCATAAACACAGCCCCCCACCCCCCCCCAAAGGAGCCCACTGAGCACCAGGCCCCCCAAAATAAGGAAGCCCCATAAACACAGCGCCGCCCCCCCCCCCCGCAAAAAGGGGCCCCACAAGCACCCCCCCCCCCCCACCCCCCAAAGGAGCCCACTGAGGACAGGCCGCCCCCCCAAAGGAGCCCCACAAGCACAGCCCTCCGAGCCCCATGCTAATCTGTTTATGTTAACCCTTTAATGACACTTGTATCATATACGATACGTACCAATCAGAGGGCTATAGTAACTTCACGAACTGCTAATTTAACTTCTTTTCTGTTTTTCTTATTTTGTACTTGTATTTTTATGTTAATTTTTAAAAATTCTGTACTGGAATTTTTAAATCATTTTACAGATTATTTGTTATTCTGTACTAAAATTTTGTAATCTTTTTTTTACAGATTATTTTTGCACAAAAAATTTTGCATGTTTTTTACAGATTTGTTTCATTTTGTACAAAAAATGTTCAATTTTTTTTACAGATTTATAAAATTTTGTTCAAAAATTTTTCAATCTTTTTTTTTTACAGATTTTTTTTGCACAAAAAAATTTCAATTTTTTTTAGATTTGTTTTATTTTGTACGAAAATTTTTCAAAGAATTTTCTTTACAGATTTAAAAACATTGTACAAAAAATCTCAGTCTTTTTTTTACAGATTTGTTTTATTTTGTACAAATATTTTCAAATATTTTTACAGATTTTTTTTTTTTTAATTTGGTACTAACATTTCCAATCCTTTTTAGATTTACATTTTTTGTACGGAAATTTTTCAATTTTGCATTATAATTTTTTTTTTTTTTTTTACAGATTTTTTTTTTTTTAATTTTGTATGAGGTTTTTTTTTCAATTTTGTAATAACATTTTTTTTGGATTTTTTTTAAAAATTAGTTTTATTTTTGCAAAAATTTTGCAATAATTTTTTATAGCTTTTTTTAATGTACAAACATGTTTTTTTCTTTTAAATTTTGTACTAAAATGTTTCAATCAGTTGTTTTTAAAGGATTTTTTATATTCTGTACTAGAATTTGTACAGACAAATCCTTTGGGACAGTTGGAAGTCTGCAGTGGTGAATGCTGAAACGTCCCTCAGACGGTTCATGTGCTTGGTGGTGACCACCTGAACAGGAGAACGTTCTTCTTCGTTGGTCGTGGAACATGTTCTGTCCTTTCTCATCTGGACTGGACACACACTGTCCAGCAGTGACACTCAGTGGACTGACATGAGCGTGAACACCAGCTTCTGTGGACGTCTGTGTGCGCAGCCACAGGACACGCCTTTATGTCACTGCGGAGTTACAGCCAAAGTAATCCGATTCCTTTGAGTCCCATGGAGGCAGATGTGTAAATATTCACCTGCTCTTTCATTCTGGAGGAAATCACATATGTGCAGCTCTGTCCCTCAAACCGAAGTGCACTGATCCAATTTTACAGATTTTCTGTCCCCGCGAGGCGCCGCTGGCCCGACCCAAGTGCACTGTAAAAAAAAAAAAAAAACGGCAGCAGGGGTGCCGAAAAAATACTGTTAAATAACAGAAAAAGCTATCCCATAAAATACGGTAATTTTCCATAATTAAAATACATTTTTTGCCCTAACTTTACATGAGATTTTGCATATTTTTTGGACTTTTTAATGTTTAATAAAGAATATTTACATGTATTACAACAATCAAATTACCTATGTATATATATATATATATATATATATATATATATATATATATATATATATATATATAATTTTCAATGAGACTCAGTTGTCCAATCTACTGATAAAAACTATATTTGGACAGTTTATCAGTGCTTATACATGTTATACATTCACAAAAATACATTCATTCAACATTTTTGTTGTGAAACCTCCTGTAATTACACAAGATATTTGTCAATTAACAAACAAGTCTGGTTCAACTGACAGAACTAATACTTCTTTTACAGTTAAGTGCCAGTAATTTTATCTTGTTTTATTTATTTATTTATTTTTACAGTATTAAACTTTAAATGAACAGTTTTATCTCATAAATAGAAAAGAAATATTTGTGAAATTACAATACATTTGCAAATGTATTTTAACTGTATTTTTCTAAAATTAATTAATTAATTACAATTTTTTGGTTATTCACAGTTACAGTTTTTTTCATGGTATTTTACATTTGACATGTAAAATCACAGTCTGTTTTTATCATTTCATTGATGTTTTCCTGTATCTTAAAATACTGGAAAAATCTGTAAAATAAACAGTGAAAATTCTGTTAAATTACTGATTTTTTTTTTTTTTTTTTTTTACAGTTTGTAGGTTGAGTTCAGTCTGGAGGTGTGGAACTCATTTATGTTCCTCTGATTCAGATTTAGAAGGAGCTCATTTCATTCAGTTTGGTTCAGGAGTGTTAAACGGATTTCAGTTCAGGTTCCACATTCAGACCAACAGGAACAGAATAAACTATAAATAAAACAGAATAAACTATAAATAATAGTCTCAGTATTTGGTGGGCGGGGCTAACAGTCTCAGTATTTGTCCTTTGTGCGTAAACCCCAAATGAAAGTAGAACCTCACAGAACGTTCCAGTTCTCCATTATTCAGTGAGTGGGTACGACTGTATTGTCATGGTGACAGGCGTTTTTAGTTTCTTACGCGGCCCTAATGCACCATCGTAAAAAAATCTGTTTCTTTGTTTTAGTGTAAAATCTAAGTCGTACCCGGGTCGGAGTGGGTCTCTTTTTCATTTCAAAACAAGGCCGATCCAAACGCAGATAAGGAGCCAAATGCCAAAACTGAATTATTTCACAGAAAGACACGTAATGAGGTTTTAATGAAAGTGAATGAAACTTCTCATTACTTGTGATGCTGCTATTCATCAATTACCCCGGGCTTCCTAATGGACTGGAAATTATTAATCCATTTTAACGGTAAATCAGATGGAATTCTTCAAAATCAATCAACATCCAAGTGAGATATACTTTGGAACTTGAGGCCGGAACAGGAAGTGTGGACACCCCCCCCCCCCCATTCCTGCGTTGGACCCTGCATCACAGTGACGTGGACCCGCCTTTAGGAGGAACCGTTAAACCGGACCAACGATCGGACCAGCTGGAGTCCAGCCAGAGCCCTCATGTAACCACAGGAAGTGAAGGCAGTGTGTTTTCAAACCTACGACCACTGATGGTGTTTACGTACGGAAGGAAATGTGGGTCATCAGATTTCAATGATAAAAGACACTGAATATGTAGCACTGATTTTTTTTGGTTTTTTGGACCAAAATTAAGTATCTGAACTTTTTTTTTTTTTGCACTGAAATTAAATATCTGAATTTTTTTTTTTCTTACTCTTTTTTTCTCTTCTTTTCTTTGCTTCCTTTCTTTCTTTAGGACTGAATTTTTTTTTTTGCACCGAAATTAAGTATCTGAACTTTATTTTTTGCACTGAAATTAAGCATCGGAATTTTTTTTGCACTGAAATTAAATATCTGAACTTTTTTTTGCACTGAAATTAAGAATCTTTTTTTTTTTTTTGCACTGAAATTAAGCATCGGAATTTGTTTTTGCTCTAAAATTAAATATCTGAACTTTTTTTTGCACTGAAATTAAGTATCAAATTTTTTTTTGCACTCAAATTAAATATCTGATTTATTTATTTATTTTTTTTGCACTGAAATTAAGTATCTGAACTTTTTTGCACTGAAATTCAATATCTGAATTTTTTTTTGTTTTTGGCCCTGACATTAAGTATCTGAATTTTTTTGCACCGAAATTAAGTATCTGGATTTTTTTTTTATTTTTGCACTGAAATTATCTGGATTTTTTTTTGCACTGAAATTAAGCATCGGAATTGTTTGTCTCTGAATTCAACGATGTTCATAAATTTAGAATTAACTAAATTCAGGTGCAAAAATTCAGGTGAAAAAAATTCAGATACTTAATTTCAATGCAACAAAAAAATCAGTGCTATAAATTCAATGGCTTTTATGATTAGAAATCTCATGACACAGATTTACTTCCATAGATCTGGGTAAATAAATAAATAAATAAATAAATAAATAAATATGTGAAAAAACGGTTGCATAATTGCGTTTCCAGTAAAAGCGGTGTCAGGTGGGTGGATGTGAGCGGTCCCCTCAAACACTGGCCTCTAGTAAATGTTATCCTGGTCCATCTTTAAATGATCCCTCTATCGATACCGTTTCAGAGCTAATAGATTAATATTCTGCTGCGTCAGGCTTTAATTAACTTTCAGAGCCAAGATGGCGACGGCTCCAAAACCTCCTGGCTTCAGAACAGCAGATGATGGATACGCACTGGTATGGAAGGAAATCTGTGCCATCAGATTTTCAATTAGAAAAGCCATTGAATTTCTAGCACTGATTTTTTTTGTTTTGTTTTGCACTGAAATTAAGTATCGAAATGTTTGCATCTGAGTTTTTTTAATTCTTAATTTATGAACATAGTTGAATTCAGAGACAAACAATTCAGATACTTAATTTCAGCGCAAAAATAAATTCTGATACTTACATAACATACATCACGTAAAGACAAGTCTGTAAAAATGTGTTTTCAGAAGTGACTCAAAGGTGTTCAGAGGTCGAACTAACACATAACTTATAAATAATGAAAACTCCAAATGTAGTCTGTGGTTTGAGTTGAAAAAACAGAAATATTTACATTTACAAAGTAATGTGAAAAACCAGAACAAATATGAACAACATGAAATATGTGGAATAGGATCAATATTCTGCCTGTTACGAAATGTTTTCTAATAAGCTGCAACATGAAATTGTTGAAATAGCACTTTTTTTAAAAAAGACACGTCAGGGTGCACGTTTGTTCTTTATGTAATTTAACTTTCACGCTGAAACAAGTGAAAAAAAAAAAAAGATTATAATTATTTATAGGTTATGATGCTGATCATTGTACTGGTTCTGGTCCACTTTAGAACACATTGGTCTGAATGTGGAACCTGAACTAACATCAATGATTGTTAATGGTGGGACTGGACCCTATGGTGGGAGGGACTGGACCCTTTGATGGGAGGGACTGGACCCTATTGTGGGTGGGATTGGACCCTTTGGTGGGTGGGATTGGAACCTTTGGTGGGTGGGATTGGACCCTTTGGTGGGTGGGATTGGAACCTTTGGTGGGTGGGATTGGACCCTTTGGTGGGTGGGATTGGACCCTATGGTGGGCAGGATTGGAACCTTTGGTGGGTGGGATTGGACCCTACACTGTAAAAAAAAATCTGTAATTTAACAGAATTTTCACTGTTTATTTTGCAGATTTTTCCAGTATTTTCAAGATACAGGAAAATATCAATGAAATGACAAAAAACACTGTGATTTTACATGTCAAATGTAAAATAAGATGAAAAAAACTGTAACTGTGAATAACCAAAAAATTTCCAATTTTTTAAAGACATTGTTTCTTTTTTCACAGAAAAATACAGTTAAAATACATTTACAAATGTATCGTAATTTCACAAATATTTATTTTCTATTTATGATATTAAACTGTTAATTTAAAGTTTAATACTGTAAAAAAATAATGGAACAAGATAAAATTACTGACAATTAACCGTAAAAGAAGTATTTGTTCTGTAAGTTTAACAAGACGTGTTTGTTAATTGACAAATATCTTGTGTAATTACAGAAGGTTTCACAACAAAAATGTTGAATAAATGTATTTTTGTGAATGTATAACATGTATAAGCACTGATAAACTGTCCAAATACAGTTTTTATCAGTGGATTGTACAACTGAGTCTCACTGAAAATTATTTCTATGTATATTTATGGGTAATTTGATGGTTTTTATACATGTAAATATTCTTTACTAACATTAAAAAGTAAAGAAAAAAAAAAAAAATCTCATGTAAAATTAGGGTAAAAAACTGTATTTTAATTATGGAAAATTACCATATTTTTATGACATGCTTATTTTCTGTTATTTAACAGTATTTTTCGGCGCCCCCACTGCCAGACTAATACCACCTTTTTTATGTTTTTTTTTTTTTTTTTTTTTTTTTTTACAGTGTATGGTGGGTGGGATTGGACACCCCTGCTCCAGAATGGTATTATCCAACAGTAACTCCACCACATGGCTGAAGCAGAAAAAACGCTTTGGGTTCAAATGTTTCAGGGAAAGAGAATCGCTGGTGAAAAAAAACCACCCTCTGTTGTAGATCGGTGTTTCAGGTTTGGTTTTGGACCCACTTTGAACAAATGAAACTGTCATTTTTACCTCCTAAACAGTTTCATAATAAGTGAAACTTCTGGCATATCCATTAGAAATACTTCATGTATCACACCAAATAAAGGAAGTTCACACTGTTTAGATAAAGTTTATAAATATTTCTTTTTTCTCTATATTTCTTTCTTTTCCAGGCGTTTCCTCTGCTGCTGCTGCTCTCTTTAAAATGACAAATCTTTGACCCGACCACAGTGAGCTGTGACCCAGTTGGGACTCACCTGTGGCTTTGTTCGTGCTGCACGACCCAAATACGGTTCTAATAACATGGAGGTGGTTTCAAACCCAGTCTGTGTTAGAGTCATTATGGTCATTATGATTCTGAATACGACTGTGACAGACGTCCAACAGACACACACGTCAGTTTCAGTCATAATCACTATAATGAACCTCTGAGTCCAGGTCTAATAGTTCTGTGGGTTTTTCTGCGTCTACGCCCACAGTCTGGACAGAAGCATAAATATGGACATGTGCCGAAATATCAGAGGAAAAAGTAAATGGAATATACGGTCCGTTATATTTACGTCAATATGTTCACAGTATTACCAGGTCTAGAGTTATTTATGTGTTTTGGTTTTTTTTCTCAATAAAAGTGTCACAAATGTCTTTTTTTTTTTTTTTTTTGCCAAACCTGTTTTCAGGAAAAACTGAACTGTCAATATCTGTCCATTAATGATCATTCTTATATTTAATAAAGGCTTAAAACAGTGTTATAGTAAAAAAAAAAAAAAAAAAAAGACTTGAATTTCTAACATATTTATTATGAAAAACAACTGTAAATATTCATAATGAAACTGTATGAGATTATAGAAATAACATTAATCTATTCTCCATGTGTTCAAACATGTGTTTGTCTATAGATTATACCCTATATGTTATATACTATATATTATATACTATATGTTACATTCTATAGATTATATACTATATATACACATTTATATTTTCATAATTAAAAAAAAAAAAAAAAAAAGTTTTAAAATTGTTAAAAACGTTTTCTTTTTTAATTAAAAATATTTTTTGTGTACCAACAGATGATCCAAATGATGATTAAACCCACTATTTGAACTGGGGTCATTTGGACCCTTTAGGTTTAGAGTGGGGGGGGGGGGTGGGGGTCCAGACCCTCAGACATTTAAGGGTTAAACATGAGGAAACACTAACAGGAAGCACCTCCACCAGCGTACGAACTCTGAAAGAAACCAGAGAAAACACTGAAACGCCTTCAGCAGCGTTATGGATTATCCTATTTCTGAAGGGACCCTAAACGCACCATATCTGATTATATTACGACCTGATCAATAACAGTTACTGGGTTTAGAAGATCAATATAAACAGGCTCTACGAGGGAATTAAGGCGTACGGCGTACACAACGTTAGCGCTAGTTCTGGGATGTTATCAGGACGAGGTCGCACAGATCGGATCAATATGAACAGGGCCACACCAGAGCCATAGAGAGAGAGAGTTACAACACACGTGGTGATCAGCTGGTTCACCGAAGAACAAAGAGTTCCAAACAAACGTACCGGTCCTGTTCTACTGTTGGACACACAGCAGTGAGTGGGTTTAAAAAGACACATACACACATGAAACACACACTAGTCTAGACCACTTTACATTTAGACGTAGGTTTAACAATAAACTACTGACAGGCATCACATGACACCGTTAGGAAACAATAATAAATGACAAACAATAAATAAATAGACTTTTTACAGTGGACTGTCCACTGAAATGACTTTTTCAACTTTTTACAGCAGAGTACCCCCTGAAATAGACTTTTTACAGTGGACTACCCCCTGAAATAGAGTTTCTATAGTGGACTACCCTCTGAAATAGACTTTTTACAGTGGACTACCCTCTGAAATAGACTTTTTACTGTGGACTACCCTCTGAATAGATTTTTAACAATGGACTACCCACTGAAATAGACTTTTTACTGTGGACTACATTTTGAAATAAACTTTTTACATAGGACTACCTTCTGAAATAGACTTTTTACAGTGGAGCACCCCCTGAAATAGACTTTTTACAGTGAAGCACCCTTTGAAATAGACTTTTTACAGTGGACTACCCTTTGAAATAAACTTTTTACATTGGACTACCCCATGAAATAGACTTTTTACAGTGGACTACCCTTTGAAAAAGACTTTTTATAATGGACTACTCTCTGAAATAGACATTTTACAGCGGAGTACCCCCTGAAATAGACTTTTTTTATCCAAGTACCCCCTTGATATAGACTTTTTACAGTGGAGTATCCCCTGAAATAAAATTTTTACAGCGGAGGACCCCCTGAAATAGACTTACTGACTTAGAGCTGGAGTTGGTAGACCAGCACAAATACAAATGAATGGGTTTAGACGGCGTTAAACTCAGTGTTTGGAACTATTGGCCCCGCCTCCACAACCAGGAAGATGGTCCATATTTCTTTCTTTTTTTTTTTTTTTTTTTTTTTTTTTTTTACAGTGGGAGTCTATAGAAATGCAGTAACTCTGTTTTCTGTACCGCTCTGGGACACCAGTAAATACTCAGAAGCCTCTGGAATCTGGGGAATCCGGCTCCGTCAGGAAACATGTGACATTTGGATGAAGCTCTGGTGGGTTTCCGAGCACATCAAGCTAAAAGGTCAGACGATGATAGAGAGTCCTTGGACACGCAACTGTAATTGACCTTTGCTTTGATAGTGGGGCTCAGATTGACATATGCTTCTATAGGGGCCCAGATGCATTCAGCGCTGGACAAATATAATGAGTCGAGCTGCTCTGGGAGTCATTAGGTACAGCCTGGATTAAAGTCAGAGGGCGGAGACTGAGACGCAACGACGAAAAGACTAATACAAGAGCACTTTGACTTTTGTCCCTGTGGAAGTAGAGCATTATCGTGATTTAATGTACATAAAAGTCAAGGAAAGTAACCCTTAAACAGCCAAACATCCACCTTCAACCAAAAACATCTACTGATGGAACTGTTTAATACCTGATGATCCATGAATCCTGTCAATACACGTCAATACATAAATTAAATAATGAATAGAATGAAAAAAAAAAAAGAATGAAAAATGTACAAAATAATAAATAATGTAAAAAAAAAAAAAGATAGGGAAATGAGCTAAAATAAAACAATAAAAACCACCAGTGATCAATAAAATGAAGGAAAATTAATAAATTAAAAAAAAAAAAAAAAGTAAAATGAACAAAACTGAAGAAAAAAAAAGATAAAATAGGCCACAAACTGAACAAAAAAAATACTAAATGAATAAAAATGTACAAAAATAATAATGTAAAAAGAAAATAAGGAAATAAACTAAAATAAAACAAAAACCACCACAGTGATCAAAAAACATGAAGAACAACTTATAATAAATCCAAAAAATGCATAAAATGAACAAAATAAGTTACAAATTGAACAAAATTAGAGAAAAAAAAAAAAAAAGCCAACAAACTGAACAAAAAAAATTATACAAAATGAATAAAAACGTACAAAAATAATAAATAACGTAAGAAGAAAATAAGGAAATGAACAAAAATAAAACAAAACCCACCACAGTGATCAATAAAATGAAGAACAATTTATAATAAATCAAAAAATAATGAGTAAATGAACAAAAAAAGTTACAAACTGAACAAAATTGAAGAAAAAAAATTATAAAATAAGCAACAAACTAAACAAACAAAAAAAAATAAAATAAAATGAATAAAAATGTACAAAATAATAATGTAAAAAAAAAAAAAGGCAAAGAAATGAAATAAACAAAAAGAAAAACCACCACAGTGATCAATAAAATGAAAAAATATGCTACAAATTGAACAAAACTGAAGAAAACAATTGTAAAATAGGTAACAAACTGAAAAAAAATTACAAAAAATTATTAAAAATGTACAAAAATAATAATGTCCAAAAAAATCAGCAAAGAAATGAACTACAATAAAAGAAAAACCACCGCAGTGATCATTAAAATTGACAAAAATTAATAATAAATCAATAAAATAATGAGTAACATGAACTAAATATGCTACAAATTGAACAAAATTGAAGAAAAAAATTATAAAATATGCAACAAACTCAACAAAATAAATATATAAATGAATTAAAATGTACAAAATAATAAATAATGTAAGAAAAAATAAGCAAAGACATAAAGTAAAATGAAATAAAAAATGAAAAAATAAGCAACAAAATTACCAAAAAACAACCAAAGTGATTGATAAAATTAACAAAAATGAATAACAAATCAACAAAACAATTAGTAACATGAAGAAAATATGTTACAAATTGAAATAAATTGAATAGAAAATAAAATAGGCAACAAACTGAACAAAAACTAACCTTTACTAACTAATAAATATTTAATCAAATGAATGAAAATGAACCAAATGAATAAAAACATTGGTTCCATTTGGATCAATGAAAGTGGATGGACATTTATGTTCAGTTATTATCAATAATTTTCTGTAGTTTTTCTCTGTTTTGATAAAAAAATCTACATCAGGGCTGTCAGACTCCTTTTAGTTCAGTTCCACATGCAGCCTAATCTGACCTAAAGTGGGCCGGACCAGTAAAATAATGTAAATAATCGGACAACAACTGATAAATAATGTCAACTCCAAAGTTTTCTGTTTTTGAGTGAAAAAAAGTAAAATTCCACAATGAAAATGTTTACATCTACGAACCCTATTTGAACATAACATGAACAAATATGAACAAACTGAAGATTCTTGAGAAATAAGTGCAATGCTAACAATATTAGGCCTTAGTTTATCATTTATACATGTGCATCACAACGAACAGATCACAGTGGATCTACAAATACACAAAACATTTAGTAATAGGCAGAATATTAGTAAAATTCTACATATGTCTCTTAAGAAATTTCATTTTGTTCATATTAGTTCAGGTTATTCACATTTTTTGTAAAAGTCTGTAAATATAAATATTTTTGTGTAATTTTACTTTCTTTATACTAAAAAAAAGGACAAAAATTGGTGTTTTTCATTATTTATAGGTTGCTATGATAGTATTTTACTGGTTCTGACCCACTTCAGATTGAAGTGACCTAAAATGATTTTCACATCCTTGATTGGTAATATCTTCTTCATAATTTTTGCATTTCACAATTTCATCCCAGGGGCCAGATCGGACCCTTTGGCGGACTGGATTTGGCCCCCGGGCCGCATGTTTGACACCTGTGACCTGCATGATCAGTGAATTTAATATAGAAAACACAGGATTTATACTGAAAAAAAACACAAATTGAAGGCAAAAATATGACAATAAATGGTGATAAATCACTTAATGAAAGGTTAAATACAGAGAAAACCTGATGGTGGAACAGCCCTAACAGTAGAAGTGGGTGTTAATGGGTTAATCAAAGACCTTAAAGTGTGTGAACTGATTATATCTGCTGTAAACTGTCTAATGAGTTTGTCGCAGTTCGTCCGTTCATCAGATCAGTCTGATTTGAACCTCAGAGGGTCATTAGCTCAGAGCTGCTCCAATAACAGTCACTATCTGACGATCGCACACTTCCATATCAACCCTGCGATATTTACCAGGTGCAGGACGTAACCATAGCAACGGATCAGCAGCCAATGGCATTAAACACACTTCAAACCCCCGGTGTCCAGGTGAGTATATTAAACACACTTGAACCCTCTGGTGTCCAGGTTAGTATATTAAACACACTTTAACCCTCCGGTGTCCAGGTGAGTATATTAAACACACTTGAACCCTCTGGTGTCCAGGTGAGTATATTAAACACACTTGAACCCTCTGGTGTCCAGGTGAGTATATTAAACACACTTGAACCCTCCGGTGTCCAGGTGAGTATATTAAACACACTTTAACCCTCTGGTGTCCAGGTGAGTATATTAAACACACTTGAACCCTCTGGTGTCCAGGTGAGTATATTAAACACATTTTAGCCTTCTGGTGTTCAGGTGAGTATATTAAACACACTTTAACCCTCTGCTGTCCAGGTGAGTATATTAAACACACTTTAACCCTCTGCTGTCCAGGTGAGTATATTAAACACACTTTAACCCTCTGCTGTCCAGGTGAGTATATTAAACACACTTTAGCCCTCTGCTGTCCGGTGAGTATATGAAACACACTTGAACCCTCTGCTGTCCAGGTGAGTATATTAAACACACTTTAACCCTCTGCTGTCCAGGTGAGTATATTAAACACACTTTAACCCTCTGCTGTCCGGTGAGTATATGAAACACACTTGAACCCTCTGCTGTCCAGGTGAGTATATTAAACACACTTTAACCCTCTGCTGTCCAGGTGAGTATATTAAACACACTTTAACCCTCTGGTGTTCAGGTGAGTATATTAAACACACTTTAACCCTCTGCTGTCCAGGTGAGTGTATTAAACACACTTGAACCCTCTGCTGTCCAGGTGAGTATATTAAACACACTTGAACCCTCTGCTGTCCAGGTGAGTATATTAAACACACTTTAACCCTCTGCTGTCCAGGTGAGTATATTAAACACACTTGAACCCTCTGCTGTCCAGGTGAGTATATTAAACACACCTTAACCCTCTGCTGTCCAGGTGAGTATATTAAACACACTTTAACCCTCTGCTGTCCAGGTGAGTATATTAAACACACTTTAACCCTCTGCTGTCCAGGTGAGTATATTAAACACCCCTCCTGTTCTTAAAGCTCAGGTACTTTCCACAGTTGTCCACTGGTGTCTGTGGCTTCTGTTTCACACGTCCTCAGTTCGTACAGTGTCACATGTTCATATACTTGTACCAGTTACAGATGGTATTATGAAAACCCTAACCTTTGACCTTTGACCTTTAACCACCAAATCCCAAATCTTTCCACTTCATCTTTGGGGTCACATGACTTTTTCTGCTGAATGTTCACTCATTGTTTGGAGTCTGTTCTTTTTCAGATAAACCGTACAGACCTGGTGGTGGATCTAAAACTGTCTGTGTATTTATTATGTCGACAACACAAACAAATGTTTATGATTATGAACAGAAGTCAGAAAAGCAGCAGCAGTGTGGGATGAATGAGTCCAACCCCCCACACACACACCCACACACAAACACACACCCACACACACACAAACACACACATGAGCGTCCACACTGTCAGTGGAAGTGTGAGTACAACTGACACCGTTTGGAGTTTTCATTTCACGCTGCATGGACATTTGGACAGACACCAGAGAATACAAATGAGCTTCTGTCGGATTGGTTTCATCTAAATGAGAAACAACACATTCAGTTCAACCCAACGTCCTGGAAGGATTGAACCCAGTGACTGAGATTAAGGACGAAAAACAGGCAACGAAGACGGGACAGTGTGTGTTTAATATACTCACCTGGACAGCAGAGGGTTCAAGTGTGTTTAATATATTCACCTGGACAGCAGAGGGTTAAAGTGTGTTTAATATACTCACCTGGACAGCAGAGGGTTAAAGTGTGTTTAATATACTCACCTGGACAGCAGAGGGTTAAAGTGTGTTTAATATACTCACCTGGACAGCAGAGGGTTCAAGTGTGTTTAATATACTCACCTGGACAGCGGAGGGTTAAAGTGTGTTTAATATACTCACCTGGACAGCAGAGTGTTAAAGTGTGTTTAATATACTCACCTGGACAGCAGAGGGTTCAAGTGTGTTTAATATATTCACCTGGACCCCAGAGGGTTCAAGTGTGTTTAATATACTCACCTGGACAGCAGAGGGTTAAAGTGTGTTTAATATACTCACCTGGACAGCAGAGGGTTCAAGTGTGTTTAATATACTCACCTGGACAGCAGAGGGTTCAAGTGTGTTTAATATATTCACCTGGACAGCAGAGGGTTAAAGTGTGTTTAATATACTCACCTGGACAGCAGAGGGTTAAAGTGTGTTTAATATACTCACCTGGACAGCAGAGGGTTAAAGTGTGTTTAATATACTCACCTGGACAGCAGAGGGTTCAAGTGTGTTTAATATATTCACCTGGACCCCAGAGGGTTCAAGTGTGTTTAATATACTCACCTGGACAGCAGAGGGTTAAAGTGTGTTTAATATACTCACCTGGACAGCAGAGGGTTCAAGTGTGTTTAATATACTCACCTGGACAGCAGAGGGTTCAAGTGTGTTTAATATACTCACCTGGACAGCAGAGGGTTAAAGTGTGTTTAATATACTCACCTGGACAGCAGAGGGTTAAAGTGTGTTTAATATACTCACCTGGACAGCAGAGGGTTCAAGTGTGTTTAATATACTCACCTGGACAGCGGAGGGTTAAAGTGTGTTTAATATACTCACCTGGACAGCAGAGTGTTAAAGTGTGTTTAATATACTCACCTGGACACCAGAGGGTTAAAGTGTGTTTAATATACTCACCTGGACACCAGAGGGTTAAAGTGTGTTTAATATACTCACCTGGACACCGGAGGGTTAAAGTGAGTTTAATATACTCACCTGGACAGCGGAGGGTTAAAGTGTGTTTAATATACTCACCTGGACAGCGGAGGGTTAAAGTGTGTTTAATATACTCACCTGGACAGCGGAGGGTTAAAGTGTGTTTAATATACTCACCTGGACAGCGGAGGGTTAAAGTGTGTTTAATATACTCACCTGGACACCGGAGGGTTAAAGTGTGTTTAATATACTCACCTGGACACCGGAGGGTTAAAGTGTGTTTAATATACTCACCTGGACACCGGAGGGTTAAAGTGTGTTTAATATACTCACCTGGACACCGGAGGGTTAAAGTGTGTTTAATATACTAACCTGGACAGCAGAGGGTTAAAGTGTGTTTAATATACTCACCTGGACAGCAGAGGGTTAAAGTGTGTTTAATATACTCACCTGGACACCGGAGGGTTAAAGTGAGTTTAATATACTCACCTGGACAGCAGAGGGTTAAAGTGTGTTTAATATACTCACCTGGACACCGGAGGGTTAAAGTGTGTTTAATATACTCACCTGGACACCAGAGGGTTAAAGTGTGTTTCATATACTCACCTGGACACCAGAGGGTTAAAGTGTGTTTCATATACTCACCTGGACAGCAGAGGGTTAAAGTTATTAGTTGACTCAGTGTAGCAGCTGTCAGGCGTTGCCGCGGTGACCGTCCAGATGGATAATGGAATATCAGAGCCTTGTCCGTCATGCTTGTGTCGGTGTTTAAAGCTCTTGTCCGGGCTGAACGGATGCCGGATCGATTCCCGCTTTCGGTTCTAAATGCAGAGTGACAGCGGAGGCGTGGTCTGGCCCCTCCCACCGCTGAGTCAGGCCTTGTCGCTGTCACAGCTGTGCTCGTCCTATCAGCGGATCAGCAGATCCATCTTCACACCTCAGGGTCCAGACGCTGTCCCAAACGGCCGATGCTGCTGAATCTACCCAGGGCATTTCAGGCCGACGCCCTCAGATCCCATGCATTATTTAAGTTGACTTCATGGACGGAGGGAACTGGGGGGGGGGGGGGGGGGGCACTGTCAACTGGGTCAGTACTCTGATACATTTTAGGAGGTAGCTACCACGACTACTATCCAACTGGTGGTTGTGTTTTGAACCCTTTATAGGACACTCAGAGATAGGGATGCACTCATACCCAGACCAGGATCAGGTATCGGTCCGATACTGAGTGTGTCCTAGTGAAACCAGTGGTGTCGTACGGAAGTAGATCTGTGTCATCAGATTTTGAATTATAAAAAGCATTGAATTTCTAACACTGATTTTTTTTTGCACTGAAATTAAGTGTCTGAATTTATTACGCCTGAATTTATTGCATCTGATTTTTTTAATTCTAAATTTATGAACATAGTTGAATTCAGCTTTCAGCTATCAAGCTCCGTGACTGTGGAACCACCTCCCTGCCTCGGTCCTGGAGGCAGACACCCTGTCTGTGTTTAGGAGTAGGTTCAAATGTTCCTTTTTGATTAATCTTATAGTTAAGGCGGCTCAGGCTGCTCTTAGTTCTGCTGCTATAGGCTTAGACTGCTGGAGACTCATCTGGACACACTGAGCTCCTCTCTGCTCCTCCTCCTCTCTGACCTCCTCTCTGCTCCTCTTTCTCCCTGACCTTTTCTCTCCTGTTTACGCCCCAGTGAATACATGTTACTGACTTGACTTCTTCCCTGGAGTCTGTGCTTTATCACCTCACAGGTTTTCTCTGGATCCTCTCTGGACCTGCTGCTGTGGTCCTGCCTCTCTCGTCCTTCATCATCATCACTCACTTATCCATATAGTTATGATAGTGTTTATTCTATAGTTCCATAGATGTTCTAGTTCAGTTTTCTGTGCATCAGTTCCATCCATGTGTCTCCCCCTACCCCCCCCCCCCCTTCTCCCCCAGTCTCTCTCTCTTTCTCTCTTCCTTTACCCTCTCTCTTTAACCCTTTCTCTCCTCCTGTCACTCGTCCATCCTCCTCAGTGTGGGTCTGCTCCAGGTTCTGCTGTTAAAGGTACTTTTTCCTTCCACTGTCACTGGTGTTTGCTGCTGGAGGATTCTGTTGGTTTCTGTAAACTGGCTTCAGTCTGGTTTGGACCAACTCTATATGTAAAGTGTCATGAGCTAACTTTTGTTATGATTTGGCGCTATATACATAAAACTTGATTTGATTCAGAGACAAACAATTCAGATACTTAATATCAGTACAAAACACACTTCATTGGTACAAATTCAATGTCTTCTATATGAAGTCAAAGAACATGTCTGCCTCCACAGCGACAATGGAAATCAATGGCACTGTCCCTGCTGAGGTGTCCTTGAGCAAAGCCCTGGATGGGAGCAGTGCTCACTAATGTGCTGAAACAGACTTCGGGGGTGGGGGTGGGGGGGCAGGCTTCTGTGTGTGTGTGTGTGTGTGTGTGGGGGGGGGGGACACGTTGTGCAGGAGGATGGATGGAAAATATCAGGTTCATGCACCTCGGCCAAAGTAAATCACTAAAGACGACTTCAATCAATGTCAGAGAGTCCTCCATTCATCAGCGCTGTAGCCACGCCCCCTGGCTTATTCCCATGATTCCTCTGGTGTCCTGTCACTTTAAAGACTGAGAGAAGACACTCTGTCCTGTTTAACAGTTAGATAGTTATTTTACTAACGATGCCAGCACAACAATCCACCTTTATCAGCTGACGATGACGATAATAATGATGATGATAATAAAAATAATGATGATGATGGTAATAGTAATGATAATAATAATAATGATAATAATGATAATAATAATATTAATAATAACGATAAAAATAATGATGATAATAATGATAATTAAAACCGCAAGTGGTGTTAAGGCCCTCGCCCTCCTGCGCAACCGCCTCCTGATGCGACTGCCGAGGCCACCGACAGCGAGAGGACACCGTATCGTGGGCTCAATGTGACATTCTGCGCGATACACAGTTTTATACTTCTGAGAACGACCGCTTAGCCACGAGCTCATCACAGCCACGCCCAACATTTGATCACAAATGTAGATGATAACTTTGGATCACACGTGTGTAGATGTTTTTCACCAATCTGCCTCAGAACTGACAGAATCACACATTTTAGCTCTGATACCATCAGCCTTTTCATGAAAACATTTTAAAAATGCCACAGACAGAACACTGCCGCAGGCTGTGGGACCCCGGAGAATAGTCTAATAATCATTTAGGATTAGGTTTATTATTCTGAATTTAATCTGAATAATGTACTTCTGTGGCAGCTGACATCATTAGTCTGTTTACCACTGACCCTCAAACTGTGTGAATTTAACTTGTTCATATAAATTTGTCTAACAGAAAAACTACAGTTTCACCCAAACTCTGGTTTTTCTCTGAATAGTTGTTGTTCCACGTGTTTGTTCGTCGTTAAATTGATATTTGACCCAAAACTGTACTGGAAAGACCTCTGAGTCCAACTAGAGTCACATGACCAAAACAAACAGATGTGGATGGATATAAAATCTATCTATCTATCTATACACACACACACACACACACACACACACACACACACACACACACACACACACACACACACACACACACACACTCATATACTCATATTCACACATGTACTCCTGCAGTGACAGGTGCAGTTGTACTCTTTAATATTTCATTCCATTCCAGTCTTGTTCCTGGAGCTCATGAAACATATACATGTGTTTGCACTGGGGAATTCAGATGGTATGGGGGGGGGGGGGCAGTTTTAGCTCCGCCCACTATTCAGATACATTCAACACTGGTGCCTTTAGACAGAGAGATACTATGTACATCTATCTATCTAGATAGATAGATGGGGGGGGGGGGCAGTAGTTCTATATGTGGAGGTGCAGTCCATTACTAATGTAACTAACACTGGAGTGAAATGAAACTGAAACTTTACGTACTTTCTACATCCAACTCCCGGGTTCTATTCCTCTATTAAACAGCGGATCTTACATGAATGAATGAATGAATGAATGAATTTTATTTTATTTTTTTGGTTTTGCAACAATCTTTGTACTCAGTAATTGTAATAAACATAAAAACCAAAAAAGGAATAGGCTAGAAGCAAAAGCTTATTTTTTTGCCCGTCCTTTTCAACTAATACACTGCTTACATCAACTTAAATGTGTACAGCATCGAGCATTCACAACATAATAATAAAAAAAAAACATATCTACCATCTCAATTCAACATTTCCAAATAATTTTAAACTTAAGGTACTTTTTATTTTTTTTTAAACTTCACCAAAGGAGTGGATCATTTAAATGCATCATAAGGTCCATTCCATAATTTCACACCCACATGAAATTTATTTATTTACTTATTTATTTATTTTATGCTGCTGCTGCTACATCAGCTTTCTTTTACATTTATATAACTTTTCTAATAGGTTCATCAAAAAAGTAAATAAAAATAAACTTTCAATTGCATTGTTTTTTGTTTTTTTTCTTCACGCCTAAAGAGGAATAAAAACACCCTGGAAAAAACTCTGGACTAAGGTTCTTCTACCTGATGCATAAAAGGGTTAAATCTCTTCCATATACTTGGACTGGTTCAGTGTTTTAATATGACTGACATGACAAACACTGAACCTGGTGAACGTCAGAGGAACCGGTGGACTGGTCTATGTGATGGATCAGTCCAGTTCAGCTCATCAGGGTCCAATCAGGACAAAAAAAAATAAAAGTTTTTTCTAAATAATGGACTTCAACACTGAGCTGTCGTTACCGGAGAACAGACTTATCTGCAGACCTGTTTATGGTAGAAGCTGATAAAAAAAAAGGGTGGATATGGAAGTAAACCTGTGTCATCAGACTTTGAATTAGAAAAGCCACTGAATTTGCAACACTGAATTTTTTTTTTGCACTGAAATTAAGTATCTGAATTTTTTGCATCAAAATTTTTTTAATTCTAAATTTCTGAACATAGTTGAATTCAGAGACAATTCAGATACTTAATTTCAGTGAAAAAAAAAAAATCCAAATACTTATTTTCAGTGCAAAAAAAAAAAAAAAAAAAATCACAAAAAAAAAAAAAAAAAATCAGATACTTAATTTCAGTGCAAAAAAAAATAAAATAAAAATAAAAAAATCAGATACTTAATTTCAGTAAAAAAAATTCAGATACTTAATTTCAGTGCAAAAAATAATAATAATAAAAAATAAAAAAATCAGATACTTAATTTCAGTTAAAAAAAAAATCAGATACTTAATTTCAGTGCAAAAAAAAAAAATCAGATACTTTCAGTGCAAAAAAAATGAAAAAAATCAGATACTTAATTTCAGTTTTAAAAAAAATCAGATACTTAATTTCAGTAAAAAAAAAATTCAGATACTTAATTTCAGTGCAAAAAAAAAAATCCAGATACTTAATTTCAGTGCAAAAATAAATAAATAAATAAAAAAATCAGATACCTAATTTCAGTTTAAAAAAATTCAGATACTTAATTTCAGGGCAAAAAAAAAAAAAAAAAATCCAAATACTTAATTTCAGTGCAAAAAAAATCAGATACTTAATTTCAGTTAAAAAACAAAAATTCAGATACTTAATTTCAGTAAAAAAATAAAAATAAAAAAATTCAGACACTTAATTTCAGTGCCAAAAAAAAATAAAAAAAATCAGTGCTATAAATTCAACGGCTTTTAAAATTCAAAATCTGATGACACAGATTTACTTCCATAAAAACACTGAGGTTTATGAAATAACTGGAGGTTTTAGGCCAAACTACAACATGAAGGTTCAGATCTGATCCATTCAAACAGTCCAGACGTGTGTTGACGACCGCTGCGGTGGTGATTATTATGGGATTCAAACACTCGTACACTGCCAGAACGCTCGTGTCTGCGCCTTCAACTTAAGCGAGAGCATCGATAAGGACGCGATGAATTATTAATTTAAAAGTACAATACAAAGTGAAACATGAATGGGAATAATCTAAGGGTTACGTCTTATCTTCGACTTTGAAAAAAAAAAAAAAAAGCCTCCAGACTAGACTCACTTTTCTGTTTTTTTTGTAATTCTGCGGTTTGAATCTTTTACAAAGTGACGTTTTAATTGCACAAGTGTTGGAATCGAGAGCGCTTCGGCGTCTCCTTTTCATTTGGAATTCACTCTTTCCTCCTTCAGAGATAGAAGAGGAAAACTGCTTTATTTCAGGGCCCGTGAATAATTGATGCTTAATGCTGTTGTGAAGTGGAAAAGCACCTCGACGTGGGCCTTTTTCCAGGGTTCCATCTGCACCGCACAACTGAGGGGATGCAGAACCAGGGGGGGCACACATGACCCAAGCCCACACATGACCCGAGCCCACACATGACCCGAGCCCACACATTACCCACACATCCACACATGATCAATGCCCACACATGACCCACACCCACATATGACCCGCACCCACACATGACCCACACCCACATATGACCCGCACCCACACATGACCCGCACCCACAAATGACCCGCACCCACAAATGACCTGCTCCCACACATGACCTGAGCTCACACATTACCCACACATGATCAATGTCCACACATGACCCGAGCCCACACATGACCGACGCCCACATATGACCCGCATCCACACATGACCCATGCCCACACATGACCCGAGCTCACACATTACCCACACATGACCTACGCCCACACATGACCAGAGCCCACACATGACCCATGCCCACACATGACCTGCACCCACACATGACCCGCACCCACACGACCCGTGCCCACACATGACCAGAGCTCACACATGACCCATGCCCACATTACCCATGCCCACATATGACCTGCACCCACACATGACCCACACCCACACATGACCCGAGCCCACATATGACCCGCACCCACACATGACCCACGCCCACACATGACCCGAGCTCACACATTACCCACACATGACCCACACCCACACATGAACCACGCCCACACATGACCCGCACCCACACATGACCAGAGCCCACACATGACCCATGCCCACACATGACCCGCACCCTCACATGACCCATGCCCACACATGACCAGAGCCCACACATGACCCACACATAACCCAAGCTCACACATGACCCACGCCCACACATGACCTGCACCCACACATGACCAGAGCCCACACATGACCCATGCCCACACATGACCCGCACCCTCACATGACCCATGCCCACACAAGACCAGAGCCCACACATGACCCACACATAACCCAAGCTCACACATGACACGCGCCCGCACATGGCCTGTGCCCACACATTGACCCGCGCCCATACATAACCTGAACTCACACATTACCCACACATGACCCATGCCCACACATAACCCACATCCACACATGACCCAAGCCCACACATGACCCGTGCCCACACATGACCCAAGCCCACACATGACCCGTGCCCACACATGACCTGCACCCACATGACCCGTGCCCACACATGACCAGAGCTCACACATGACCCATGCCCAAACATGATCTGCACCCGCACATGACCCATGCCCAAACATGACCCACATCCAAACATGGCCATCACATGACCCGCGCCCAAACATGATCCGCACCCACACATGACCCACGCCCACACATGACCAGCGCCTGCGCCCCCACCGGCACCGACAGTCGCCCTCTTCAGGTCGGACACGAGTCGAGACCCAGAGAACAACAAAAACAACCACTCAGACTAGTGTTGTTTCCACCTGAGCTCCTCTGACAGAACCGTCACACCTCCAACGCAAACCAAACACATTCTATTCAGATACTTAATTTCAGTGCAAATAAAAATTCAGTGCTACAAATTCAAAATCTTATAATTCAAAATCTGGATGACACAGATTTACTTCTATATAAAACAAAGAGAACATTTTAGAATTGTCCTTATTTATACATAATGTAATATTTTTTACACATTAAACTAAGAACAAACCTTAGAGTCATTATTTAAAGGTTAACATATGATTTTACGTTTCAGATCCCATTGGTGTGTCTGTAGAGCCTGAACTGACATAAGTTCCACATGTTTGACTCTAAATATCTTCAGTTTAACTTCATAAATCTATCCCATAAACCTTTGGTGGGCTGGTTAAGGTCCGTGGACACACATGTTTGAAACCCCCCCCCCCCAGGACTGGTGCAGCGTGCTGTCAGAATAACACCGTTTATGATCCAAACTTCACACTCACACATCTCCAACTCCACAGTAGTGTTTCTTCTTCCTGGAGCTCAGGTGAATGATGCAGGTGGGGGACGGACATTCTCCTCCTGGGGGGGGGGTTAACAATGTGGTGCCGAGCTGGGAAAAGGAGCTGCTGATAAGACCTCCAAACGACAGAGGAGCTACAGGTGTGGGAGGAGTTACAGGTGTGGGAGGAGGTACAGGTGTGGGAGGAGCTACAGGTGGGAGAAGCTACAGGTGTGGAAGGAGGTACAAGTGTGGGAGGAGCTGGAGGGAAGACCTGGACTGGGTTCCACTTCCATGAATAGGAGTTTTTTCAGTCTGAAAACACCAGGGTCAGATGGAGTCATCAGTGTCCTCAGTGGTGCAGCTTGCCATTAGGCAAGGCAGGCAGCTGCTTGGGGCCCCTAAGCCAGCAGGGGCCCCCAAAGGACCAACAGACTTGACACAAACAGTCTAAAGAATAAGTTCACTACACAGCGGCAGTGAGAAGCTGCCATAACAACTAGCTGTCTCAAATTCTCTGAAGGGGCCCCCTGAGTTCAAATTGCCCCTCCCTCACCTGTCTGTCTCTGTCAGAGTGAGATATTGCGTGCAGGTTGCGTGCTATGCATATATATATATATATATATATATATATATATATACATACATACATACATACACACACACACACACACACACACACACACACACACACACACACGTATATGTACAGGGGTTGGACAAAATAATGGAAACACCTTCACCTCAAGATGATAATACCCCAATCCATACAGCTAGAATTGTCAAAGAATGGCATGAGGAACATTCTAATGAAGTTGAGCGTCTCGTATGGCCGGCACAGTCCCCAGACCTCAACATTATTGAGCATTTATGGTCAGTTTTAGAGATTCAAGTAAGACGTCGATTTCCACCGCCATCGTCTCTAAAAGAGTTGGAGGGTATTCTAACTGAAGAATGGCTTAAAATTCCTTTGGAAACAATTCACAAGTTGTATGAATCAATACCTCGGAGAATTGAGGCTGTAATTGCCGCAAAAGGCGGACCTACACCATATTAAATTATATTTTGTTGATTTTTTAAGGTGTTTCCATTATTTTGTCCAACCCCTGTATTTTGCTTGGGGCCCCAGGGGACCCTTTCTGTGCCACTGAGTGTCCTCATGTTTAGGACAGACTGAGCAGGGCCGGGCTAACACATGATGGGCCTGATGACCCCCCCCCCTCGTATTCTGTGGACGTTAACCCTTCAGTGACCCTTGTATCATATATGACAGAGGTGTCACCTAAAAATCTAAATGGTGCATTCAGACCTGCTGTGGGCGGAGCCTCAGTCGTTGTCTTTCTGTATTACCGTCCTCCGTCAGTGCATGTTTGTGTTTCCATGTGTCGCCTGCTGTGCTTTTGTATCATTTCGTGTCTTTACATCGACTCTGTGTGTAATGGAACAGCAGGAGAAATGTGATTTATTTTTGATCTGAATGAAACTCATCATTATCGTCATCATCGTCGTCACTGAGGAAGAAAACTTTCATATTGTAGATATTTCACCGTCCAGTTCGTCTAAAAGCGCACAGTCCATTTGAGGAAAACGAGTGTCGCTGCTGTGTGTTCCACAGATGTATGATGTGTGTCCACAAAGCATGTGCATGTGTGTGTGTGCATGTGTATGTGCATGTGTATGTGCATGTGTATGTGTGTGCGCATGTGTATGTGCGTATGTGCATGTGAGTGTGCATGTGTACGTGTGTGTGCATGTGTATGTCCATGTGCGTGCGCATGTGTATGTGCGTGTGCATGTGTATGTCCATGTGCATGCGCATGTGTATGTGCATGTGCGTATGTGCATGTGAGTGTGCATGTGTACGTGTGTGTGCATGTGTATGTCCATGTGCGTGTGCATGTGCACACTGGATCAACATTGGGGGGCGTTTTGAATGACAAAGCTGAGGGGGGGGGGGGCTGAGGCAGAAATGGGGGGGTGTTAGTCACAGTTAGTCGTTAGAGTGTATAAGTGACTATACCAGTGGTGTTCCAGTTGGTCTGCTTTAAGCCCCCACCCCACCCCCCCAACCAGAAACTTCCTATTTTTTTATAAATAATTGTGTTTCCTTTGTGGACTGAGGAAAAGACTGAGTTTTACTGTTAAATGTGTGTGTGTGTGTGTGTGTGTGTACTAATCATCAGTCTTTAATAGGTTTGGAATGTGATGGATGTGTGCAGCGGCTGAAACGTCTAAATCCAGACGTTTGAGTGAAATGAACACCAGCATCATTGAACTGACTGTGTCACCTGTGGAGTCAGTTCAGACATCTGACTGATGCATTATGGGTAAACTGTAACCACTCACATACACACAGTCTGTTCTTCTGTACACTGGGACTAACTGCAGTGGCCCAGAGGTGCAACAGCCTCAAAAATATCCACTGTAAGAAGAAAAAGAAAGAGAACAGCCCCAAAATATCCACTGTAAGAAGAAAAAGAAAGAGAACAGCCCCAAAAATATCCACTGTAAGAAGAAAAAGAAAGAGAACAGCCCCAAAAATATCCACTATAAGAAGAAAAAGAAAGAGAACAGCCCCAAAAATATCCACTATAAGAAGAAAAAGAGAACAGCCCAAAAAATTATCCACTATAAGAAGAAAAAGAAAGAGAACAGCCCAAAAAATTACCCACTAAGAAAAAAAAAACTTCGTCCACCTTTTCAATTAGGGGGTGCTGTTTACCCAAAAGGTCTCTTGCTTTAAATTTAAGGCCACCACAAAAAATAAAACCATAGGCTGGAAATTTTTAAGGCCTTCAGCTAATGTGGCTAATGCTAAGGAAGTAACCCACTGGAAGTGGATAATTTTTTGAGCTGTTCTTTTTTTTTCTTATAGTGGATAATTTTTTGGGCTGTTCTCTTTTTTTTCTTACAGTGGATAACTTTTTGAGCTGTTCTCTTTTTTTTCTTATAGTGGACACTGTGACTAACCTTCATACAAACAGGAATAAAACAACACTTTTCACACTGTTTCCCAGAGTGTCCTGGAACAGACCGCAGCATTGGATATTTCTGTTCATTTACTTCATGTTTGTCAAATTTTAGTATATCTTACTCATATTATTTTTTATTTTGTTCATTTTTTATTATTATTTTTATCCAGTTTTTACATAATTTACAGGTTATTCTGCTATTATTTTAATGATCGACTTGAGAGCATATTGAACTAGGAATAAAAAATGTGAATAAACTGAACAAATATAAATAACCTGACATGTCTGAATATAAATCAGTGTAATTGGACCAATCTTTTGTGGATATTTCATTGTTTTCTTCATTTTTGTGCATGTTTTGTTGCTTTCATCATGGATTTTGTAATTTTTTTTTCTTAATTTTTGATTATTTCTCTTAATTTTGTTCATGTTTGTCACATTTTATGTCTTATTCATGTCATTTTTTTGTGTAATTTTTGATTATTTCTGTTCATTTTGTTCACGTTTGTCAAATTTTAGTAC
>NW_021941593.1:231583-241583 GCF_902148855.1 Sphaeramia orbicularis | reverse complement strand
TCACAACAGTTCGTATGCAATCAGCTGATGAGATTAAAAGTACGACCACTCTTAAAGGTCTGTAGATCTGGAAGTTTCTTCGCCTGGGGTACTTCCCCCAAGTCCTACATTTTCTTTAGTCGTTTATGCTGCATTTCCACTACATGGAACTGGCTTGACTTGACTCGACTCCACTCTGGTACCAGGTCCTATTCCAGACCGTTTCCATTACTGGATACTACTGACTTTACAGTACGTGGTCGTCATAGCAATGCAGTGCGTTACTTCCGTGTCGTCTGCTCAGTGTTGCTGATAAACTTGCTCGTTGCATGTTGTCTCATCAAACTCATGCTGAATTTTTATGTCTGAACCTCCTGGACAAACCATGGTGTAGTTTTACAGACTGTCATCATGTGGACTCACCTACCAACATATTTACTGTCAACTACTGCATCTGTTTATTGTAAAAGGGCGGGTCACAGAGACGACTCTGACCAATCAGTGGTCTGCAGTGTTTACATGTCACCTTTTAGTATCTGGTCCCCAGTCCTGGAACCTCAGCGGAGGTGATACCAAAAAACTAGTACCGGGTACCAGATTCCAGGTCCTTTTTCATAATGGAAACACAAAAAGGCAGAGTCGAGTCGAGTCGGTACCACGTTGTGGAAACGTGGCAAAAGACGCCATCGGAAACAGCATCGTCACAATAGTTCATGTCCAATCAGCTGATGAGATTAAAAGTATGACCACTCTTGAAGGTCTGTAGATCTGGAAGTTGCTTCACCTTGGGTACTTCCTCTCAAGTCCTACATTTTCTTTAGTCGCTTTAGTTTTGGTTACTATAGTAACCATGGTCATACATAACGCTTGTCAAACGCTATCATGAAAAGAAGAAGTTTTGCTGCCATAAATCAACCCTTTGACACCGCCTTGTTCATTTTCCGTCCACTGTTGACGGCAGTAGATGACGATCTGCTCCGGGTGGAGTTGAACTATTTCTGAAGTCAAAACCAGGTCAGACAAACCGGAGCACCTTTGCCTTCTCGCGTACCAAGACTCTTCTCCAACTGCGTCCAAAACTTCGGATTAGCCTCGGGCTCAAGTCCAGATCCTTCCTTTTGGCGCCCTCCGATCATGTTTAAACAATGGCTACGACTTGAAAATGAAGCGTGATGAAGCCTAAGTAATGAGACGCAGTGAGAGGCCCTTGTATAGCTTTCCCCAGCCCTTTAGCACAGAGCCCTGACCTTATAACTAGCAGAATTAATTGGGCTGAGCTAACCTTTTAGAGGCTAGCTGTGAAATAAGACCGCGTTCCCGGGTCGCCTCATTAGACCACACTAGCTTTGGAGTTGGAGTGCTCCTTTTCGCCTATAGTTTGGGGACATGGCAGCCCGTTCGTCAGCAGCTCATATGGGGAATACATTCCAGGTCAGTCCAGTTGAGTCCGATGCTCTATGCCTGGTCATTTAGACTCTTCAGGCATGTGGGGGGGGTGGGGGTGGGGGGGTAAGCAACTGTTCTCACTCAGGGAGTCGGAGCCCAGGTAATGGTGGGTCTAAATTGCCTTCACAGGATGGAGCAGAACAGCCCAGAGTTCTCCTGCTCTATAATAATGTCATCTGCCCAACCATTTGTTTCCTTCCGAAAATAATGTCCTCACTTAGCAACTGGGAAACTTAGGAACAGAACGCAAAGGCTGCTTCCATCCAAAGGGTATGAGATGGATTTGTGTATTAAAACAAATATTTAATGAGAAACTTTTATTGCATTAATATTTGTATGTCTGAAAAAGGTACAACAGTTGGTCCATCAATCAAAGTTACATGCTAATAAGTGCAACTAGCGTGTTGACCTGTGGGGAACCCCAGGTTCTAGATGTGGTCGTTTTTATCCTGGTTAGAGCTGAGTTTAGGGAAATGACTGTTCATCTATAGTTCATAAGTACTGACATAAAAAACTGTTTGGTAAATCATTCTTTAAAATCTAAACAACAATTAAAATATTAATACCGATATCTAGGGATTTGAAGTTAGTAATGCGCTGTTCCTGTTTTTTTCTTGCAGCATGGTACTGCACTTCCCGTCAACTGTCATGGACATTATTTATTCAATTTTGGCAATTTGTTTCATGTTTCTACAACATTCCTTCTGGCCGCTGTGGCTGTTGGGGCACTAGAGAGCACATTTTGCCCCCCCCCGATCACCAACAAAAATTTAATCATTTGTTCCTTGTGCCAGTATCAACATTTCCTGAACATTTCATCCAAATCTGTCCATAACCTTTTGGAGTTTATCTTGCTAACAGACAGATGGAGGTAACAAACGCTAACCACTCTGTTAGACGGTCTTGAAAAACACACAACAGGTAAACATGGACAGTGGATAATTAACGGTCCAATCATGGGCCTTATTCCTCATATAGTTCAACTACAGGTACACAAACAAAACCACACACCTGTCGTTCCCTGTTGTTTTTCCAGAGTTGTCCGGTAAACTCAACGCCCGTTCAGCTGATGCGTTTGCTGCACGTACTGAACAAGTGTAAACCCATTCAAGGATTTCATTCCCTGAACTGATGAACTGCGCTGACATGACAGCTGTGAGGACGGCAGCCGATTGAACTGATACACAGGATTAAACAAACTGGAGAAAAAAAAGAAAAAAAAAAAGTCTTTTACCATCAGTACTTTGGAAGGAAACGTGAACTGAATTGTTTCCTGTTGAATCCAAATTATAGACAGAGTTACTAAGGAAGTAAATCTGTCATCTGATTTTGAATTATAAAAGACACTGAATTTTGTAGTACTGATTTTTTTTTTTTTGCACTGAAATTAAGTATCAGAATTTTTTTGCACTGAAATTAAGAATCTGAATTTTGTTTGCACTGAAATAAAAACCTGATTTTTTTTTTTTGCACTGAAATTAAGTGTCTGAATTTTTTTGCACTGAAATTAAGAATCTTGTTTTTTTTTTTTCGTACTGAAATCACATATCTGGATTTTCTTTTTTTTTTTTTTGCACTGAAATTAAGTATCTGAACTTTTATTGCACTGAAATGAAGTATCTGGATTTTTTTTTGCACTGAAATTAAGAATCTGATTTTTTTTTTTTTGCACTGAAATTAAGAATCTGATTTTTTTTTTTTTTTGCCCTGAAATTAAGAATCTGAATTTTTTTTCACTGAAATTAAGTATCTGAATTGTTTTTTGCACTGAAATTAAGAATCTGTTTTTTTTTTGCACTGAAATCAAATATCTGGATTTTCTTTTTTTTTTTGCACTGAAATTACGTATCTGAATTGTTTGTCTCTGAATTTAATATGTTCATAAATTAGAATTAAATAAATTCAGATGCAAACATTCAGATGCCAAAAATTCAGATGCAAAAAATTCGATACTTAATTTTCAGTGCAAAAAAAAAAAAAAAATCTGTGCTAAAAATTCACTGGCTTTTATAATTCTAAAATCTGATGAGACAGATTTACTTTCATAGGGTAAAAACCATTAAATCCCCGTAACTCCATTTGGGGACATAATTAGTCCGAAGTACGATGACATATGGTCTGGAAAGAAATGGAATTAATAGATTGTTTAATACACGAATATTTAACTGATACTATCATGCACACCTGAGCTTTACGAGGCCGAACAGGACGATGCTGTCGAGCTAATTAACGAGGGAACAACAGGAATCGACCGCATCAACTGTAACGCGCTGAGGTCAGTTAATATTGGAGGAGCTGAAGGGGCAACGGTGTAATTGGCTAGCATGATGTTTAGTTCATGAACTCTGCATTTAGAATGTGATATGTGATATTTATTAGGACGAGGCCTTTTCAGACGACCCGCCCACGGCAAATGAGAACCACTAAATGTAAACATGGCGAACGATGATAATGAAAGCTGACAGATGAACCTGTGTTTGTAGATTTTATTCAAGTTATGTCAGGTGTGTTATTATCATGGGGGCGTTGGGTATGGAAGTAAATCTGTGCTATCAGATTCTGAATGATAAAAGACATTGAATTTCTAGCATTGATTTTTTTTTGCACTGAATTAAGTATCTGAATTTATTACACCTGAATTTTTTTAATTTTACATTTATGAACATAATTGAATTCAGAGACAAACAATTCAGATACTTACTTTCAGTGCAAAAAAAAAAAAAATCAGTGCTACAAATTCAGTGTCTTTTATAATTCAACATCTGATGACACAGATTTACTTTCATAACGCAGGGTTTCAGCTCCGCCTTTTGCCATGAAAACGCTGATGATTGACGGGCAGATACAGCTGTTTCACTGAAGTGGACGGTCTTTGTGAAAAGGAGATGAGTATAAAGGAGACGCTCTGCTCACAAGCTGATCTACGCCATAACCATCACGTGTTAACTCTGTGTCATGACTGAACGCAGACAGAAAACCTTTGTGACTCTGACCAACAGGACGGTGAGTGTCCTTTGGAAACAGGCTTTAGAAAAAGGGTTGGTCCACAGATGGAGGTCACGGGCCTCCTGGTGGAGGTGTCAGGCCTCCAGGCAGAGGTCACGGGCCTCCTGGTAGAGGTCACGGGCCTCCAGGTGGAGGTGTCAGGCCTCCAGGTGGAGGTGTCAGGCCTCCTGGTAGAGGTCACGGGCCTCCAGGTGGAGGAGTCAGGCCTCCTGGTAGAGGTCACGGGCCTCCAGGTAGAGGTCACGGGCCTCCAGGTGGAGGTGTCAGGCCTCCAGGTGGAGGTGTCAGGCCTCCCGGTGGAGGTCCCAGGCCTCCCGGTGGAGGGTCCCAGGCCTCCTGGACACTCTGCTGCACACACAGCAGGTCCTGAGCTGGTTCTGGAAGATGCTGAAGGGATAATACGACCAATCTGCTCTGGAAATGCTGTGGGTTCCCCTGGAGATGCTAACACCAGAAAGGATGACCTGGGAATGATTGCAGGTCCACCTGGAACCGCAACAGACCGGACCCAAAACAAAGGTAAGACAGACAGATGGACGGATTGGACGGGCGAACCACAACAGAACTGACCCAAAACAAAGGTACAATACAGAGGGATGGACAGACGGACAGATGAACGGATGGATGAACAGAGAGAAGAATGGATGGATAGTTTCAGTTCAGTTCCACTAATCCAATTCAGGCTGTTCTCTTTGAAACCAGTTAAAACTGTGATTTTTTCATTTTTCACAGATATTATTATATATGTATATATTGTATGTATATATGTTATTTACAGATGTTATTATATATAATTGTATTAGTCACACATATATCTCTGTATCCACAGGTCCATTAGTCCAGCAGGTCTTTCCTAACAGCGTTGGACATTCCTCTCTTCCTTCTGAATCGCCTTCCCTGGTCTAACAGTCCAACTCTCAGTCTATTGTCTGCACTGATCAATTCCTCTGAGACTGAGCCAACTCAAACAAGGACAGGCTGCTTTGTCTCGAGGCCAGAGGGTTTTTTTTTTTTTCTTGTGCTGAACTGGACCGGTCCAGAGGCCGGGTACTGTGAGTCCATATCTATTTTTATAATGTTCACATGTTGGTTTGTCTGCGAGTGTCTGGTTCTGATGCAGAAAAAAACAAAACAAAAACAAAACACAGCGTGGACACGAACAGAACAGAAACCGTGAGCCCAGTGTGTGTTCTGAAGGTTATTACCTCCCGTTTACTGCACTTTTGGTTCTGTCAGGACGCAAATATACACCCAAAGTACCAAAAAACCAACAGACGGCAACACATGGTTCTTACTTAAAAAAGACTTTATTGCTCCTTAAATGACTAGTTTTATCTTAATATTTCAGGACTTTATTCTTGTAAAATAATGACTTTTTGTATTTGACATTATTCTCATAAATTATGGGTTTTATTTTGATACTCAGGACTTTATTCTCATAAATTACCAGTATTATCTTCTTATTTCAGGAGTTTATTCTCGTTAAATTACCAGTATTATCTTCTTATTTCAGGACTTTATTCTTGTAAAATTACCAGTTTTATCTCGATATTTCAGGACTTTATTATCGTCTCCCATTCACTGAACTGTGGTTCTGTCAGGACACAAATATACACATAAAATTAAAAAAAAAAAAAAGCTTCTACCCGACTGCAGTTAATGCACTGAATGCTGCTAAAAGATAGTGCAATAGGATGTGACTGTGTCTGTGTTTTTACTTCCTTAATCTATTTATTATGCGAGTGTGATTGTGTATGTGTGTTTTTTTATGTCAGGGATTGTACCTTTTAGGATCGCACTTTTTAATTTCGTTGTACAAATGTACAATGACAATAAAGATATATTCTATTCTATAAAGTACCATAAAACCAATAGACGGCAACAGCTGTTCTTTAAAAAAAGAATCAAATAAATGTCTTAAACTATTTCCGCCCTGATCAAAACTACCAAACATTCAACAGATTTCAGGAGTTTAACCCTTGAACCTGTTGAGTCCTGATTCCAGTAAAAGTTCACATATTAATGATGCATAGACTCATATTTTAAGGCTTTGACTGTAATGGTTAATACAGTCACCATGTTACTGTGTTCATATTTTTAACCCTTAAATGACATGTTTGTAAGTAAACAACACCCAAAAACTTTTCTTTTTCCCCCTTAAACTATATACACAGTGGATTACTCATTTAGTTTAGATTTTCTGCAGCCTGGTATATGTCAATAAGTACAATGGGAGGATTTTAGTGGATGGGTCCACAATTTAAAAAAAAAAAAAACAGGCAAAAATTACTTTTGAAAACTATGGAAGATGATTAGGGCCACTGGGAAAAGAAAAATTAAAATGAAGGTGCAATGTATTTTTTTTTTTTTAAAATACTATGTCTGAGAAAAAAAAGTCAGATTTAAAATGACTTTTTTTCTCAGAATTCCTGACTTTAATCTCATAAGAATACCGAAAAAAATATTTAAACAGTCAGAATTCTAAGATTAAAGTCAGAATTCTAAGAAAAATTCAGAATTCAGACTTGCTTCCCTCAGAATTCTGACTTTAAATCTCAGAACAATAATAAAAAAAAAAACATATTTAAAACAGTCAGAATTCCAAGATTAAACTCAGAATTCTGACTTTTTTCTCAGAATAATGAAAAAATATATATTTGACCTTATTTTTTTTCTTTTTTCCAGTGGCCCTAATCCTTCTTCCGTAGAAATCTGACCTAAAAACAAACTGAAAAATAATCTGATCTTTAATGAGATTGTATTTAATATACTCACCTGGACAGCAGAGGGTTAAAGTGTGTTTAATATACTCACCTGGACAGCAGAGGGTTACAGGTGTTGTTTAATATACTCACCTGGACAGTGGAGGGTAAATATGAAACCAAACATATTGGATTTTTCATAATTTAATGTTTTTTTTTTTTACACTACAACCAACGAAAAGTCTGTATTTATCCTTATTTGTCGATGATTTCTGTTGTTATTTTTAATGGTTCTGATCCACTTTCGATCATTTGGGTCTGAATGTGGAACCTGAACTAAAATGAGTTGGACGTCCCTGGTTTATTCTGATCAGAGCAGCAGCAGCAGCAGCAGACAGTGTTTTAAAAGACTGGAACACATCCAGGAAATCTGCTCAGACAAACTGTATTATTCATATAAAAATGAAACCATTACTATGGAAGTAAATCTGTGTCATCAGATTTTGAATTATAAAAGCCATTGAATTTCTAGCACTAATTCTTTTTGCACTGAAATTAAGTATCTGAATTTTTTTTTTGCATCTGAATTTTTTTTAATTTTAAATTTATGAACATAGTTGAATTCAGAGACAAGAAATTCAGATACTTAATTTCAGTATTTCAGTGCAAAAAAAAATTCAGATACTTAATTTCAGTGCAAAAAAAAATTCAGATACTTATTTCAGTGCAAAAAAAAAATTCAGATACTTAATTTCAGTGCAAAAAAAAATTCAGAAACTTAATTTCAGTGCAAAAAAAATTCAGATACTTAATTTCAGTGCAAAAAAAAATTCAGATACTTAATTTCAGTGCAAAAAAAAATTCAGATACTTTATTTCAGTGCAAAAAAATCAGATACTTAAATTCAGTGCAAAAAAAAAAAAAAAAAAAATTCAGATACTTAATTTCAGTGCAAAAAAATTCAGATACTTAATTTCAGTGCAAAAAAAAAAAAAATTCAGATACTTAATTTCAGTGCAAAAAAAATTCAGATACTTAATTTCAGTGCAAAAAAAAAAAAATTCAGATACTTAATTTCAGTGCAAAAAAATTCAGATACTTAATTTCAGTGCAAAAAAAATTCAGATACTTAATTTCAGTGCAAAAAAAAATTCAGATACTTAATTTCAGTGCAAAAAAAATTCAGATACTTAATTTCAGTGCAAAAAAAAATTCAAATACTTTATTTCAGTGCAAAAAAATCAGATACTTAATTTCAGTGCAAAAAAAAAATTCAGATACTTAATTTCAGTGCAAAAAAATCAGATACTTCATTTCAGTGCAAAAAAAAAAATCAGATACTTAATTTCAGTGCAAAAAAATTCAGTGCTACAAATTCAATAACTTTTATAATTCAGAATCTGATGACACAGATTTACTTCCATACATTTCCCCAGTTTGTGATGGTGTCAGTTTTAGGGTTTATCGAACGTTAGTAAACAGTCGTTAGAAGAAGAATATTCTGGACATCTTTGTCTAAATAATGACCCTGACTGCATCTCCTCAGTATCATCCATCCTCCGTCGTCACACACCCACTGATTTGCCAAGAAGCCCCACCCCCCCCATCCATCGTCGGTGTCAGCCTTGACGATGTCGTTTCAACACAAATTAAGTATCGGTGTGGTTTCCGTCTTTTCAGCTCAGTAATGCTGCTGCCTTTTGGTGTGTGTGTGTGTTCAGGTAATAAGTTTTATGAGACCATCTGCCCCCGGGCCACGTCAAATAACTCCTGTACCATATGAGGGTGGGGGGTGGGGGGGTCGACACCGGACAGAGAAAATGTCAGCCATTATTCGGAAATTATGACCAACACTTTTCCTTCTTCTTCTTTTTTCGGACCAGTGGTTGTTGGATCTTTCTACATTTCAACATCCTCTCAAGGACACATTTCACACCAACCCAGTCTCATATCAACATGTGAAATAGCTACGTTTATCGACAGTGCAAAATGTACCAGTTTCACTATCAGGGCCTGAAAATTGTAAAATGTTCACGTTTTTTATCTCATTCTTTTCCATTGGCCTGCAGACAGGTCATGTGACCACTTGCAGCTAGGCTTCTCAAAATAAAACGTGGCGGTCACTCCTTTCATTCTCAGTGGACAATATAGTATTTCAAGATAGTTTGGACATAAAAAAGCATTCTGGTGATATTTCTAGCGAGAAATATACATTGAAATTTCACAATATTCGTTCAGTTCTTGTAAATGATCTTTGGTTTGTTTGTTATTACGATGAATATTTCACATCTCGACAAAAAATTGTTACAGTGTTACGTTTTCTGCCGTTGCTATGCTCGTTGCTAAGGACTCTGCCACAGACGAAACCAAGTGAAGTGTTTGTTATTGTATTTATTCCTTACATTCTGTAGTTATCTGAGCTGTTAAAACATTTCTGGAATTGTTGATATCCATTCAACTACACTTTCCACTGAGAATGAAAGGAGTGACCGCCATGTTTTTATTTGAGAAGCCTAGCTGCAAGCGGTCACGTGACCTGTCTGCAGGCCAATGGAAAAGAATGGGATAAAAAAAACTAGAACATTTTACAATTTTCAGGCCCTAATTGTGAAACTGATACGTTTTGCATTGTGGATAAACGTAGCTATTTCACATTTTGATATGAGACTGGGTTAGTCACACAATGCCTTATTAATTCGAAATTTCCTTTTACCGAGCGAGAAAAGAGTTTCAGTTAGCATGAAAGGGGTGTTTGTTACGATGGCGTTATTAGGCCACATCGGAAAAATAAAAACAGCAGCCATGACAAGAATAAATCGTAATATTTCGAGTTAAACTCGTAGTTTTAAAAAACTCATAATTTAACG
>NW_021941593.1:177401-231570 GCF_902148855.1 Sphaeramia orbicularis | reverse complement strand
AACAAAGACGTGATTATGAGCCAAATGTCCCTTTAACAAGATAATAAAGGAGATTTACAACGGGAGACCATCAACAGTAATATACTGTGTGTATATAGATCTATCTATATCTATATATCTATCTATATATATTTATGTATCTCTCTCTATACATATGTATATATATGTATATATATATATATATATATATATATATACATAAAGCAAATAGTAAATAAATTAATAAAAATGACTGAAAATTTTATTTAAAAAATGAAAAAAATCATAAATAAATAAACTAAAATGAAGTTAAAAAAATTTTTAAAAAAAACAGAATAAAATGAACAACAAAATGAATAAAAACTGCCAAAGCAGTCAATAAAATGGAAAAAAAAAATTAAAAAAATGAACAAAATAAGCTACAAATTGAACAAAAATGAAGAGAAAATAATTGAATAGGCAACAAACTGAACAAAAAAGAAATAAAATGCATCAAAATGAATATCAACATTTACAAAATCAGGTTGAAGATACTTGTCATCTTCTACAACACTGAGTGAAACCCATGGAATTGGATCAATGACAGTGGATGGACACACTGGGACTATGATTATATTGCATTAATAGTAAATAAAATGAACAAAAATATGTAACATGAAAAAATAAGCCAAAAAAGGACTGAAATGAAATAAAACAGCATAAAAAAGATAGAAAATTAACAAATTGAAAAAAGAACTGAGAAAATAATGAGAAACAAAAACAAAATGAGCCACAAACTAAATGAAACTGAAGAACAAATCATAAACCCATGGACTTGGATCAGTGACAGTGGATGAACACACTGGGATGTTTGATTATTTATATGAAATAGTAAATATGAAAAAAAAAAAAATAAACATGAAAATAAGCCATAAACCAAAGTTTGTATGTTCTAAATGTGTAAAATCATCATCTAACAGCAGCAGAATGTTCATAAATGTGTTGTTTTTCATGAATCCTTCGTTTCTCTACATATTTTTCCCAGTTTTCCTTCTTAAAATCAAACGTTCAGGTGCAGTTTTTCTCTTGTAACTGGTATTAACCATAATTCCCGTAGCACCTGAATGCAGCGTGAGCGTGGACGCCCTTCACCGTGGCTGATCAGCAGCTGTCGCCACGGCCTCCTGACATGTGGTCGATGATGCCGAGGATCGTAAAAGCAGAACGCCGTTGAAAATCAGAGGTTCAATGAGGCGCTCGACGGCCTGACCTTTGGGTTTTTCACACTCCTCCCATTGAATAGAAACGGTAACCACGGAAGATTAAACGGCGATATGTGTCCGACCCTCATTATGGGCTGTTACCGCAGCGACCACAGCACCCAGGCCATCCGGTTGAACCGCGCCGGAGTGTTTCGGTCCTGGGGGAACACCTCTTTAATCAGAGTTTAAGTCATGAACCTGAAGGCTGTTCTCCGCAGTCCTGGGTTTTCACTTATTTACCGAAATATTGATTTTTATCTGTGTTCCAGCGCTGCAATAAGACAGGATTTGGAAAGGAAATCCAAAGGGTTTCTTTTCCTCTGATTCTGTTCAACTGTGGAGAAACACCCACACATACAGTAAATGAACAGGACCAGCAGAACCTTCAGCCCAGGATAGTAGAACCTCACAGAACCAGTTTAATTTGTTCCATGACCAATCCATTTTCTCTACTGAAATTAACTGAAATATAATTAACCAGTTCAATCACCCGAAAAACCCAGAGAATCACCCCCCAAACAAATCACTCAAAAAACAACCCAAAAACGTACCCAAAACCCACCTAAACATTACCCAAAGTTCACCTAAGAATCATTCCAAAATCACCCAAAGACCATAAAAAAACACCCAAAAATCATTCAAAAAAGTACCCAAAACCCACCTAAACATCACCCCAAAACCTAAAAACCACCTAAAAATCACCCCAAACCATCCAAAGATCACCCAAATCCCACCTAAAGCTCACAAACCAAAAAGCACCCAAAGACCACCCAAAACCTACCTAAAAAACCCCACCCCAAAACCACCTAAAATCACCCCAAAACCACCAGAAAATCCCTCAGAAGCCACCCAAAGATCACCCAAAAACCACCTAAAGATCATCCGAAAAAACCCAAAGATCACCCCCCCCAAAAAAACACCCAAGAAAACCACCCAAAAAACCCCCACCAAAAAACACCCTAAGATCACCCCCCCAAAAAAAATCACTCAAAAAAACACCTAAAATCACCCTAAAACACCTGAAAACCACTCAATGATCACCCTGAACCCACCGAAACCCACCCTAAACCCACCTGAACCCCCCCAGTGTCCTGTACCGAACAGACCCAGAACCCTCACATCTCCTGGTTGTTCAACACTCATGCTCATGAATTTATCCCCTGACTTTTCTCCATTTTAGATTCCTCTCGCCCAAACACAGATATTTAAATCGTTATGAGTAATTAAGAGCGTCGTTGCCGCTCAGTCTGCTTGTTGCTAGGCGCCCACATTAGTCCACTCCATCATTTCCACTCTTAGAGGCTGACTTCATTTTCATTTCTAATGGTGTTTCTGCTGAAAAGGCTGTGAGTCACAGATGCAGATGGATCCACCTTCAGCTGATGCAGATCCAGACCCCCAGACCCCCCCACTGGCACCAGGAAGTTGGCCCACCTTGGATAATAGCAGCAGATTGGAGCGCTGGACCGGGTCGGCCTCTCAGCCATCTGCTGGTACCAGGGGAGTCTGGGCTATGGGGGTACGCCCCCCTCCTCCCCACAGACCTGGACTCAGTACAGGTGGCTCTTACATATGCTGTGGTGTCTGAGCCCAGACCTCGTCTGATGGGTTTATTCATCGTTTGATTTACAGTGAGAGCGTTTAGACCAAGAGTGTCAAACATGAGGGCCGTGGGCCAAAACAGGCCCGCCAAAGGGCCAAAATAGGCCCATTAAAGGGTCCAAACCGGCTCGTTAAAGGGTCCAAACCAACTTGTTAAAGGGTCCAAACCGGCCCGTTGAAGGGTCCACCCCAGCCTGCCAAAGGGCCAAAACTGGCCCGTTAAAGGGTCCAACCCGGCCTGCTAAAGGGCCAGAGCCAGCCCGTTAAATGGCTCAAACCGGCCTGTTAAAGGGTCCAAACAGGCCCACCAAAGGGCCAAAACTGGCCTGTTAAAGGGTCCAAACAGGCCCACCAAAGGGCCAAAACAGGCTTGTTAAAGGGTCCAAACTGGCCTGCCAAAGGGTCCAAACCGGCCCATTAAATGGTCCAAACCAGTCTGCCAAAGGGTTAAAGGGTCCAATCTGATCCGCCAAAGGGTCCAAAGGGGGGGGGTGGGGGGGCTCTGTTGACCCATTGAAATACCTTTGATCAGTGTCTGTCGGATGCAGACGCCTCCACATCCTTAATCACCGAGCAGAAAATCTTTGAGGGCTTAAAGCAGCAATTACAGTAAAGTCAATCGATAATGACAGGTTTTAGAGCGGACCGAATGACTGTGAATGGGTTTTAAGTGGTGGTATAAATAATGCACAGGCTGGGCTGTGGAATTACAGACCACTGCAGGCTGGGCTGTGGAATTACAGACCACTGCAGCTGCTGTTGAACCAAATGGATGGAAACACTAACACCTCCTTCACTCCATCTTTGTCTACGTCAGTGTGGAGGTCCACCTCTGTTATGCAGCGGAGTGGACAAAGAAAGAAAACTGTCAACGCAACCCAGACCCCTAACCCTACATCTAACCCAGTCCAGACCCCCTACTCCTAACCTCTACCCCTAACCCAGTCCAGACCCCCCCCCCCCCATCTCCGTCTGCCTCACAACATTCTTCTTCTCTTCCTGTCCCCGTCCCACAACCAAATCCACTGAAAAAGTTCCACCATGTGACCACGCGTACTGTGTTTATAATGTCTTATGTCTTATGTATGTGATGTATGTGCTTGCATTATCTCCACTGTAATTCTTTCGAAGGCTTTGTGTTGGGCGCATGCGCACGCAGCGACCGGCAGTTAGCGAAAGCTTGCTGCAAAACAAATCTACCCACGGGTACAAATAAAGTCACCTTGAACCACCTTGAACCTTGAACCTTGACCCCCTACCCCTAACCCCCCTACCCCTTTGGTCTTTAGTCTGTCAGTGTGTTGGTTCCTCTTGGACGGTCTGAGGCTAAACCTGCTCCTCTGTTTAAAATGTTCTTTAAATGTTCTGTGTCTGCTCTTAGAAAGTTCCACATTGTGTGTGTGTGTGTGTGTGTGTGTGCGCACTGACAGTTGTCTTCTTCCTCGTCTTCGTCGTCCTCCTTCCTCCTCATCACTGCCTCCATTATCCTCCTTGTCTCATCTCTTATCACTGTCGCCTACATTTTGACATGACAGCGGTGTGTGTGTGTGTGTGTGTCAGTTTCCACCTGTTCTGCACTCTGATTGGACGATCATTGTCACTTCATTCAAATCACTGTAACTGTTGTCGACAGAATCCAACCGTCATCTGTATCTGAGGTCGGGTTCTTTCTGTTGGTCTAGAAAACATTAGGGGGAGGGGTGGAAGTGGGCGGGGCTTAGAGCAGCAGAGTCCAGTCGGTGAGAGAGACGTGGAAGATTTTTATCACTTCTCAGTGTTCTAATGGTGAACTCAGTAAGTGTATATAATAGTGGTAGTTCTGTTCTGGAGTGTTGTACTAGTGGGTTTTTGCTTGTTTTTGTGGAGTTTTGTCTGTTTTTTGACCAGTTTTTCTCTGTATTTCTGTGGTTTGTATAGTTAATTGATAGTTGTATGTGTAAATCTTCTCTAAATGTCTGTATATTTGTATATGTGTGTAAATCTATAGTCAGGTCTCTCCAGTTCATACACACATGCAGTGTGTGTGTGTATTTGAATCAGATGATGGGTGTTCACACCTGGACAGTCCTTTGTCCTTTTAGTTCTACTTATTTGGCTTGACTCAAATGTGGACTTTATTTTTCTCGTTTGGTTCAATCACATTCTCATTCCACTTTTCACTAGTGGACCAAAACTTTTAAACAGAAGCAGCATGTGACGAACTGAGCTGGCATTGGACAGAACAGTGAGGGGGCGGGGTCAATCAGAGATGGCAGGTGTTGATGTAAACAAACATGGCGGTCCTACGTACAGTTATGGTTTTCAGAATCTGTATTCTTTTTGTACAGACACATTTAAATAATGTGAACTGTCCACAACAGCTGACTGGAGCCAGTTTGGACAAATGGACATGTGACCAAATGTCCATGAGACATTCAGTGTCCTCATTGGTCCACGTCTGTCCGCTGTAAGCTCTAACTACCCATGAGGCTCGGCTCCTTTCCAGAGGCTACAGTGGCTCATCAAGAACAAAAAGGCTCATGGTTCTGTGGTTTGTTTGGGCTGGAGGATAATTCTGTTCACAGCAGAACTGAACTGGACCAGAGTGTGTTTGGAAGTGAACCCAGACCACCTGTTTGTTTGATTCGAATCAGAGTTCACATGTTTGTATTCACACCTAAAAAAAAAAAAGAAAGTCTGGACTTTTGAATATAGCCTAGAAGAAAGAAAAAGAACATGGACACACCATGATCTGCAGCAGGGGTGTCAAACATGCGTCCCAGGGCCAAATGCGTCCCCCCAAAGGTTCCAATCCGATCCCTGAAATGAATTTACAAAGTGTAAAAATTCCACAGATTCATTTTAGTTCAGGTTCCACATACAGACCAATATGATCGATAGTCATATAAACAGCAGAATAACCGACAAAATAAATGACTGCAGATTTTCTTCTGGGTTTGATGTGAAAAAAATATTATGTCTATAAATAATGACAACTTCAAATGTTTGTCTTTGTTTAGTGCAAAAAATAACATTAAACTCTGAAAATATTTCCATTTCCAAACTATCCTGTAACAATAAAATGTGAATAACCTGAACAAATATGAACAACCTGAAATGTCTAAAGAAAATTCAGCCCAATTTGAACTCTTTTCTGCCTGTTCCTCAGTGTTTAGTGTCTTTGTAGATCTGATCCAGAATGCACATGGACAAATGATGAACTGAGGCAGAATATTGTTAAAATTGCATTTATTTTTCTTTGGAAATTTCACTTTTTTCAGGTTATTCACATCTTTTTTGTTTGGATAGTTTATAAAAGTAAGTATTTTCATAATTTAATGGGGGTTTTTGCACTAAAACAGAATAAAATGTGCAGTTGTCATTATTTCTAGGTTATTCTGTTATTATTTTACTGGTTCGACCCACTGCAGATCAAATCAGACTGAATGTAGAACCTAAAGGAACATGAGTTTGAGAACCCTGGTGTAGAACAACTACAATGGATAAACACATGGAAGAGAGAGGAAAGTTTATTTATATAAAACGCAGAAAGTTTCATTATGAACATTTACAGTTGGTTTGCATAATAAATATGATCATTAGTTTTTTCCTATAACACACTGTTTTAATCCTTCATTACATAGAAGAATGATAATTAATGGACAGATATTGAAAGTTAAGTTTTGCTGAACAGATGTGCAAAAGAATTGGTCAAAAAAAACACTTTTACTGCAAAAATATCTTAAATAAATCTAATCCCCTTGTTATAATGGGAGTCATTAAAGGGTTAATTACATGAGAAACTCCTCTGGCTTATTTCCAGAAGTTAAAAACTCAGTCCTGAACAGAGAATCGGTGTGTTATAGTAAAAACTAATGATCATATTTATCATAAAACTCATCTGTAAATGTTTATAATGAAACTTTCTGAGTTTCTATAAATATCCTTTCCTGTATTTTCCATGTGTTGATCCGTTGTATTTGTTCTAGATCCTTGTGTGTCCATTTTCTTGTTCTTTTGGTTCTTTGGTGTCGTTTTTTATCCTATTGATAGTCTGAGTTCACGTTCGGAGCCCCTCATTTATATATATATATTTTAATATTTTATGGAGAAGGGGGCGGGATTAAACATGTTGCACTTCCTCGCAATTTTTTTTGGCATCTAAATCAAACTACTGGACTTTTTAGCTTACCAGCCAATAGGCCATAAGCTATTGTCGTCATGCAGCGTCTGTCGTCCATTAAAAATTTCAATCATCTTCTTCTCTGAAACTACAATTCTGATTGACTTCAAACTTGGTAAACAGCTTCTTTATGATGATGTCAACAAAAGTTAGTGAAATTATTTGGTCCGGATCTGATTCTGGATTTGGTGTGACTTTGAAATATTTCCCCGTTTAAAGATAGGAAGTGGATCGATGCAATAACTCAGTAAATATAAATGATATCAAGTGTAAATTTCTACAGTCCAGCCCTGATGGGGAGATGACCAAAACATAATGTCACATGCTGATCAGGATCTTCTTCTGGATGGAACTTACGCAAAATTTAACATGGGCTCTTATGGGGAAAAAATTTCAATCATCTTCTTCTCCGAAACTCCAGTTCTGATTGACTTCAAACTTGGTATACAGCTTCTGTATGACGATGTCAACACAAGGTATTGAAATTATTTCCATCCAGATCCTGATTCTGGATTTGGTGCCACTTTGAAAAATTTACTCATTATAAGAGATAGGAAGTGGATTGATAATAAATCGTATCAATGATATCAACTTGGAATTTGAATTTTTTACAGATCTGATTGGAATACGACCAAAACATGGGCTATTTCTGTAACAAAAATACACAGAACTGGGTGATAATAAATGGCATCTGGATACATTTCCCAAAGCTTTTCATGTGGCCGGTAAGCTACAGGGCCATTGGTCCTTTTACTAGCTCACGTTTATATCAACTTTCATTGCATGTTCGGCATAAATCACCAAATCTAATCTGATTCATTTCACTGACACACTGTTTTAATCATTTATTCCATAGAATAATGATAATTAATGGACAGATATTGAAAGTTACGTTTTCCTGGAAGAAAAAAGTGCAAAAGATTTGTCAAAAAAGAAATTTTTCGACACTTTTATTGCAAAAACATCCTAAATAAATCTAATCCCCCTGTCATAATGAGGGTCGTTAAAGGGTTAATAACATGGGAAACTCCTCTGGTTTATTTCCAAAAGTTAAAAACCCCGTCCTGAACGGAGAATCAGTGTGTTGTGTTTAGGTCCCATAGGAGAGATCGGCTTCGATGCTTGTGCAGAGGTTCAGAGGTCACATGTCTTTTCATAAAAGCTGGGGTCAATTATGGCTCCAGTAGTGATGGGTCGATGCTAAATGCCACCGTGGCTGAGGACTGGAGAGTCCTGATGGTCCCATCGGATCCACATCCAATGCTCATCAGTGGGTCTTTGACACACATTAGAGTCCACGCTGCCTTTTTGCCAAATCACACCTCTGATAAATTAGTCATGCAATTCTAGTGCGGACCTTTGACACTCATGCAGCGTTGGCACCTGATCCTAATGATCAGATCAAAAACCTCCGTCAGAAACTCAGGAGGAGGATTTAATATTTTCAAGGATGCATCGAATTTATCGCTAACGGAGCAAAGCGAGACGTGAGTGTGGGATAATCTGGACTTCCTTTTCTGACTCCAACTTGAATCCATAATAAATCTATGGAAGTAAATCTGTGTCCTCAGATTTTGAATTATAAAAACATTGAATTTGTGGCACTGATTTTTTTTCGTACTGAAATTAAGTATCTGGATTTTTTGCATCTGCATTTTTTAAATTCTAAATGTATGAACATAGTTGAATTCAGAGACAAAGAATCCAGATACTTAATTTCAGTGCAAAAAAAAAATTCAGATACTTAATTTCAGTGCAAAAAAAATTCCAATACTTAATTTCAGTACAAAAAAATTCTGATACTTAATTTGAGTGCAAAAAAAAAAATCAGATACTTAATTTCAGTGCAAAGAAAAAAAAATTCAGATGCTTAATTTCAGTGCAAAAAAAAAAATTCAGATGATTTCAGTGCAAAAAAATATTCAGATACTTAATTTAAGTGCAAAAAAAAATTCAGATGCTTAATTTCAGTTCCAAAAAAAATTATTCGGATACTTAATTTCAGTGCAAAAAAATTCAGATACTTAATTTCAGTGCAAAAAAATTCAGATAATTAATTTCAGTGCAAAAAAAAAATCCAGATACTTAATTTCAGTGCAAAAAAAAAAAATCTAGATACATAATTTCAGTGGAAAAAAAAAAAGTCCAGATACTTAATTTCAGTGCGAAAAAAATTCAGTGCTGCAAATTCAATGTCTTTTTTAATTCAAAATCTAATGACACAGATTTAGTTCCATAGAGTTTGAAATAAGAGGCGGCCACTTCAACCTGCATGTGTTTTTTTATTATTACTTATTTATTTTCCCATAATCCGACCTTATCTTCAAAACGACGGTGTTCGTTTTCATGGCTCACGTGCGTCGATCTGCTAACAACAATCCCAAAATCAATTATGTCAATTAGGAGTGTTCAGGCGGCGTCGCTAGATACAGATCTGGAGGAAAGCCTCAAATCCACACTGATTAGAGCATGAAATTGAATTATTTAACGATGTCGCAGCGCTCCGTGTTGATCCTGATAAAGTGGTAAATTGACATTTGAAACCTCATCAGCCGTGAAATTCATGGGATTGTGTGTTTGGTTTGGTGGAGCGAGTAGACGACAAGAAGAAACCGGAGGATACATGAAGGTGTGACTGACAGGGTCTGGAAAAGAGACGTCAGGAAGGTGGACACACCCACCAAGACACGCCCACTTCTGCTGAGGCCGCTGCTGCCTTCACATACTGTAGGAATTATGGGAAATATGAGTTAGCAACTGGAACTGGATTCAGTTTGTTCATTTTATTTATCATTTTCTTGCTTATTTTATTGTCATTATTAGGTTTAATTATTATTATTATGTTTAATTTCAGTATTTGTTTTGGCTTTTGTTTTCATTTTATTCATCACTTTGGTTGTTTATGTTCATTTTCTTGCTCATTTTATTATTATTTTTTTTTTTTTTAATTATTATTTTACTCAATTTCAGTATTTGTTTTTGCGTATTTGTTCATTTTTGTTTATTTTATTCATCACTTGTTTTTGTTCATTTTCTTACTTATTATTTTGTTTAATTATGATTATTTTACTTAATCTCAGTGTTTGTTTTTGCTTATTTGTTCATTTTTGTTTATTTTATTTACTATGTAATATATTTTAAAGAACTAAACAAAAATCAGCTGTTTCCATCCACTGTCATTTATCCTCAGTTTCATTCAGTTTTTGGCTTATTTTGTCTTCGTTGCTTATTATTATTGTCGAAATGTCTCAAAAACCATTTCATGAGTGGAAAAATGTTTTATGATCTTTGACAGTTTTTGCGACATCTATTATTATCTGTTATTACATTTTGTGGTTGTGGTGTGTACGGAGGGGGGTGTTATACTCTATATATGACTGTGGACACAAGAGGACAATGAGTTGATGAAACAGTGTCCATGATTGGATCTGGGACAACAACATGTCCTACTGCTGATTGGAACAGGACAAATGAGGACATCTGATTGGCTCTGGGGAAAAAGACACACCCATATTTCCTGCCTCAGTACTGTGGATGTAGTTGTTAAAAACTAAATGGTCCTTTAGAGCAGACTGAAATAGACTTTTTACAGCAAAGTACCCCCTGAAATAGACTTTTTACAGCGGAGTACCCCCTGAAATAGTTTTTAAAGCGGAGTACCCCCTGAAATAGACTTTTTACAGTGGACTACCCCCTGAAATAGACGTTTTACAGCGGAGTACCCCCTGAAATAGACTTTTTACAGCGGACTACCCCCCAAAATAGACTTTTTACACCGGTCTACCCCCTGAAATAGACTTTTTACAGTGGAGTACCCCCCGAAATAGACATTTTACAGCGGAGTACCCCCTGAAATAGACTTTTTACAGCAGAGTACCTCGTGAAATGGACATTTTACAGCGGAGTGCCCCCTGAAATAGACTTTTACAGTGGAGTACCCCCTGAAGTAGACTTTTTACAGCAGAGTACCCCCTGAAATAGACTTTTTACAGTGGACTACCCTCTGAAATAGACTTTTTACATCGGTCTACCCCCTGAAATAGACTTTTTACAGTACTGTGGCAGTAGTTGTTAATAATTAACTGGTCCTTTAGAGCAGATGCAGGTGTCTTTAAAGCCTCCATCCAGACTCCTGGGTCAGACCTTCAGGTGCAGGTTTCTTAAAGCCGTGCAGTTAAAGTGTTGGAGGGTGTCATATTTGTGTTCTTCAGTTAAAGTGTTGGAAGGTGTCATATTTGTGTTCTCCAGTGTCATATTTGTGTTCTCCAGTTAAAGTGTCGGAGGGTGTCATATTTGTGTTCTGCAGTCGGCTGAGTGCGGCGGATAATTGCGGTGTTTTGAAGACACATTCCATGAAACGCCGCTGCACTTTTCTTTTCTCAGGTCAGTGAGGGTTCATACATGGAACGAATCAGCCTGAAAACTGTCATTTACTTTACAGATGCACAAACACCGTGACATACAAGTGAACTGAAGGGATTTAAAGAGTGAAAATACCCTCAACACCAAACACAAGAGGCAGAAAATAAACCAGCACTGTGAAGAAGCTGAAAACATGTTCAAAACAGACTGTACACGGATGCTTCAGAGCTGAGGGATGTGGAACCTAATCCCACAGTCGCTCACACACCACAGCCTCTGCAGCGTCCACTGTCTTTGTCCACTTCCACAAAGAATTCTACACATGAGAGTGAGATGAAAAAACGCACAAAAGGAACGTCCACATCCACACCTGAGCACAGGCAGCACACACAATCCAATAAGGGTTCATTTTCTGTTCAAAAACACTCCCTTTCATCCCTGCCTTATGTATTTATACATATATATATATATATATATATATATATATATATATATATTCCTTACACTTTTATTCAATTTTCTGTTTCTGATATAATAACCCTGAACTTTAATCTGCCTTTCATGAACATCTATTATCAGTGAATTAAATATAGACAAGAAAAGCACTCGGAGAGCGCAGACCTCCGCCAAGACAGATCCCCCACCACCACCACCAAAATTTAATCATTTCTTCCTTGTGCAAGTTTCAACATTTCCTGAAAATTTCATGGAAATCCATCCATAACTTTTCGAGTTATCTTGCTAACAGACAAACACACAAAGCAAAGCAATCACAATACCTCCTGGCGGAGGTAAAAATACAGGATTTACACTAAAAAAAAAACCCACAAAATACAGAAGATAATATTAGAGTAAATTGATAAATAACTTAAGAAATTATCATGATCATTGTTATGATGATTATTATTAGTACTATTATTATTATTATTATTATGTGGTTAATGTTCTCTGCTGTTGAACTTTGACACTAAATCAGTGTAAATGACATAAACCAGTTCTAATGGTTTGAGTGAATGCGATCTTTCTTCCAACGTTCGTCCGTCTGCTCTCTCCTCCATCCATCCATCCATTCATCCATCTACACCCTTTTCTGCTCCATTGACCTCCATCTCTTTTCTTTCAGTTCTTGGACTAAAGCACATTTACTGAAGTGTCACTATATTTTGCACAGAACTTTTTTTTTTTTTTTCTGAACTTGGCCAAGTTTCCACTGAGTCACTGTGGAAGATGAAAAAAAGGTCAAAGGGTTTAATGTGAGTTTGTTCATGGAACATAAGGACAACTTTGGATAAGGTTGGACTGAATGGATGACATGTACCAACTCAACCATTTTAAAGTTAGGATAACCCCCCCCCCCCACCCCATCTAAAACAGGCACATATAGATTCATTCTCTGGTTACCACGGTGATGATGGAGATCTGGAGTAGGTCCCTGAGTGTCGTCAATGGCAGCTCACTGCTCCTGATGCTAATGCTAACGTCTGTCTCATTTTCATTCAGCCCAGTTTGATGTCAAGTGGGTCAGAACCAGTCAAATAATATAAGACATAACTACACTTTTTTACTGGAAAAATTTTCAATAATTACAGTATTCTGCCTCAGTTTATCATTTCCACATGGACTTTACAACCAACAGATCATAATTGGATCAACAAATGTACCAAACATTTAATAACAGGCAGAATTTAGTTCCATTTCCGCTTATTTTTCTTAATAAATGTCAGTTTTTGTTCATGGTTGTTTAGATGATTCACTTTTTAGCTTACAGCCGACAGGCCATAAGCTATTGTCGTCATGCGGCGTCCAGCAGCATCGTCTGTCATCGTCTTCGTCTGTCGTCTGTTACAAAACTTTCAATCGTCTTCTCCGAAACTACAATTCCGATTGACTTCAAACTTGGTATACAGCTTCTTTATGATGATGTCAACAAAAGTTAGTGAAATTATTTGGATCTGGATCTGATTCTGGATTTGGTGCAACTTTGAAATATTTCCCCGTTATAAGAGATTGGAAGTGGATCGATGCAATAACTCAGTAAATGTAAATGATATCAAGTTGAAATGTCTACAGTCCAGCCCTGATGGGGAGATGACCTAAACATAATGTCCACATGCTGATGAGGATCTTCTTCTGCATCCGGGAACTTACGCAAAATTTAACATGGGCTCTTATGGGTAAAAAATCTCAATCATCTTCTTCTCCGAAACTCCAGTTCTGATTGACTTCAAACTTGGTATACAGCTTCTGTATGACGATGTCAACACATGGTATTGAAAATTTTTCCATCTGGATCTGATTCTGGATTGGGTGCGACTGTGACAGATTTTTCCATTATAAGAGATAGGAAGTGGATCGATACAATAAATCAGTAAGTATCAATGATATCAAGTTGGAATTTGAATTTTTTACAGATCTGATTGGAATATGACCAAAACATGGGCTATTTCTGTAATAGAATAAATACACATAACTGGGTGATAATAAATGGCATCTGGATACATTTCCCAAAGCTTTTCATTTGGCCGGTAAGCTACAGGGCCATTGGTCCTATTTTTTGTAAAAGGATCGTCTGTGAAAGTAAACACTTTCACTGTTGAGTTTAAATGTTTTCATGTTAAATCAAAAAACAAGAGAAAATTTGGAGGTCTTGTTTATATTATATAAGGGAAGTTGACTGTTTGTGTTGTGGTGTGTGTGTGTGTGTGTATAGATGCTTCTGGAAAAAGGTTATACCCAGCAGACAATAAGACCACACAGAGACGCCACGCTGTGTACACCACGCTTCATCAACTTTCATTACAGCTGTGAATATACGACCAACGCATCAATACAAGCGCAGGGGTGGAAGGAACACACACACACACACACACACACACACAGATGTCATCTCCTCATTTGCATGGTCTTTATTGCGGCCTCGTCAGCCCTTCTGTCCGACACCTCCCGCTTCGCCGTCTTTACACGAGCAACGGTGTCAAGCTGCGATCGTTCACCGCGAATCATATCGAGTCGCAGGAAATATGACAACACACACAACATGTTCGTAGTAACACGACGAAACACCGGACGAATAAAACAAATAAAGCAGGAGTGAGTCAGCTGTTGATTTAAAACAGGAGAACATGGGAATAAGAAAGGCTTCAAAAAAGAAGAAAGGCTACAAAAAAAAGTAGAAAAGACTGCACAGAAAAAAACTAAAGAGGCAGCAGTGACGCAGAAACACATCAATAATAATAAGAATAATAATAGGAATAATAATAATAATAAATGGTGCCAGTCACAACAAGCCCCACCCCTCGCATGTATTGTATCTTATTTTGTCATGGATCCAGCTGATGTCATCATGTCTATGTGTGAGCTGAGGAGTACGCCCTGAAATAGACTTTTTACAGCGGAGTACCCCCTGAAATAGACTTTTTACAGCGGAGTACCCCTGGTGGTTATGGTGGTCCATGGTGGGGGTGTGGTTATGGTATGGGCAGGTCTATGTTATGGACCACCAACACAGGTGCATTTGACTGATTATGTTTTCATCTGGGTTTGTTTGTTTGTCTGTTAACTTGATAACTCCAAAAGTTATGGATGAATTTGGAGGAAATTTTCAGGAAATGTTGATTCTGGCACAAGAACAAATGATTAAATTTTGGTGGTGATCGGGGGGCGGGGGGTCTGCCCTGGTGGAGGTCTGCACTCTGAGTGCTTTTCTAGTTTGATAATTGTATTATACGTATATTATTATGTATGGTTGTATGATGGAGTGTGTATGTTTTTGTATGTGTGTTGTTTTTCTGTGTGTGTCATTGTCAAAGCAGATCATTAACATCACCCACACTTAACAGCCCCCCCCCCACACACACCACACGCACCCACAGAGATAAATAAGTGAGATGTCCCAGACAGATCATTATCTCAGAGGCTCTAAATCGATCCATCCTAATTAATTACCTGCTTAATAGAAAGGAGTGAAGAGCGTCACAGTCCAACAGTTCAACAGCAGGAGAGCAGTCTGAACACACACACATATATATTATAATATATTATATTATAATTATATAATATATATATTATATATATATGTATATATATATGTATATATATATATATAATATATATATACGCACGTACAGATCATACACACACACCTGTACATACCAGAACAAAGCCAACCCCAGTTACAGGGGATCCACACATTAGTCATGTAAACGTGAATGTCCTGTTTCAGCACAACTCTGTGGTAGTATTATATTTATATTTTTATGTATTTATGTTGATATTTACATTTCCTTATAGTTCAGGACAAATGGTTTAGTTGGAGGAACTCTATGTACAGTCTAAAGTCCAGCGCTCATATGTTTGTTTCTAAAACGTTCAGCTCTTGGATGGGAATCAAACGTAATAATCTTCTGTTCTGCAATAAAAGCATAATATTATTTAATATTAAGCAAACATAAATACACTTGTTTTTATACAGACTAATTCACAGATATATACCGTTACTATGGAGTCCAGATTTTATGTCTGTTTTTATTTATTCTACTTTTAGTTCTATTCTTATTTTCTGGCGTATTGTTTTTTATTCATATTGTTGCATCGACTGGAGTAGAGCAATGACAATAAAGGCTATTCTATTCTATTCTATTCTATTCTATTCTATTCTATTCTATTCTATAGTAGGTCTTTTATGACCTGGCAGTCATATGCAGTGATGGCTCATATATAGGTGATATGAGCCTCCCCCCATATTGGATTGGACCTGTGCCCTGGGTCTGACAGGCTTTGGCTCCAAACTGGATCCACTGGCAGGAAGTCCAACAGAGCCTTTAGTCCGTCCACAGCCTCTGAGTGTCTCTGTTTGTGTTTAGAATGTCCAACATCCAGGACACATCCATAAACTTGAGGCCTATGTTTCCCTGGTACCTCTGTTCCCTGGTACCTATGTTCCCTGGTACCTCTGTTCCTTGGTACCCATGTTCCCTGGTAACATGTTCCCTGGTGCTTATGTTCCTGGTGCTTATGTTCCCTGGTACTTATGTTCCCTGGTGCTTATGTTCCCTGGGTACCTCTGTTCCTGGTGCTTATGTTCCCTGGTACTTATGTTCCCTGGTGCTTATGTTCCTTGGTACCCATGTTCCCTGGTATTATGTTCCCTGGTGCTTATGTTCCCTGGTGCTTACGTTCCCTGGTACTTATGTTCCTGGTGCTTATTCCTGGTACCTCTGTTCCCTGGTGATTATGTTCCCTGGTACTTATGTTCCCTGGTGCTTATGTTCCTGGTACCTCTGTTCTGGTGCTTATGTTCCCTGGTGCTTATGTTCCCTGGTACCTATGTTCCCTGGTACCTATGTTTCCCTGGTGCTTATGTTCCCTGGTACCTATGTTCCCTGGTACCTATGTTCCCTGGTGCTTATGTTCCCTGGTACCGATGTTCCCTAGTACCTATGTTCCCTGGTGCCTATGTTCCCTGGTACCTATGTTCCCTGGTGCCTATGTTCCCTGGTACATATGTTCCCTGGTACCTATGTTCCCTGGTGCCTATGTTCCTTGGTACATATGTTCCCTGATACCTATGTTCCCTGGTGCCTATGTTCCCTGGTACCTATGTTCCCTGGTGCCTACGTTCCCTGTGAATCAGATCTGTTCGTCACGTTCCCTTGTCCTCTTTTTTTTCCCTTCTTTCTGTTTCCTGTTTGCGTCTTGTTCATCCTCTTTAGTTTCCATCTCTGTTGATCCACCTCTGGGTGGGTGAATGAATGGTGGGCGGGTCCCGCCAGCTTCCTACCTGTCAGTCAGATGGCGTTCCCTCCTGGTGGGCGGGTCCTGTCGGCTGCCTGCCTGTCAGTCAGATGGTGTTCTTTCCTGGTGGGGCGGGTCCCGCCGGCTTCCTGCCTGTCAGTCAGATGGCGTTCCCTCCTGGTGGGCGGGTCCCGTCGGCTGTCAGTCAGATGGCGTTCCCTCTGCGGTGGGCGGGTCCCGTCGGCTGCCTGCCTGTCAGTCAGATGGCGTTCCCTCCTGGGATGCGCCACCGTTGCCGCCGTGGAGGCCGTTCCCTGTCATGTGTCACATTCTGTCATCACAAACCGATGCTAATGACTGAGGGAAGCCGTGGCAGTGGTGTCGCTCTCCCCTGGAACGCTGACTGACAGAACATTTTATCTGTTTTTCCAACGCCGCCGCAGAGCCTCCGCCGCGTTTTCAGATGTTAATGAACAGTCTGCGAACGGCTAACGCTCCTGTTTTTATTTTATATTTATTTTTTTCTCCGCTGTCAGAGTATAAGTCATTATCACAGCGCAGAGTAAAACAGCTGCAGCCTGACACAGTGATTTATGGGCCGTGACTTTATTGTCAGTTGTAAAGGCCTGTGACTTCTACTGTACGTCAACGGCTAAAACTGTGATTTTACAGAGGATCAGAGGCTGTAAACACGACTGTCACACGCCATTTATCATGGGTTTTAATTAGAACGGAGCGACACGACTGTTGTTTGCTAATCTAAGACATGATCTTTGTTGATTCTGTTAGTGCGTTTTATTGAGATAATTAACCTTGTGTGTAATGTATTCATATAAAACCCAGAGGAAAAAACAATTAGCCTAATCTGGTTTGTCGTAGCTGTATTTCCTTCTGTAGCGTCGATGATGGTTTTTCACAGGCAAAATACAACAAACACATAACTTAGTGCAGCCACAACATACGGTGTCAAACATATGGCCCGTGGACCAGAACTGGCCCCAAAAGGGTTCAAACCGGCCCAAAGTGAAAAAGTTACACAGAAGACAGAAGTGGGTTTTACATTGGACATAAGCACAAAAGTTTACTGATATTTACCAAATGTGTAAAAAAAACTGAATTGTGTAATGTAGGGATGGAAATTATCGATTAAAGGTGCAGTCTGTAAGAATTCTGTTCTCAGTCATTCTAAAATGGCCTCAACTGTCACCAGACATGAAGGAATCCAGTTCATTTCAAATCCTGATCTCACTGACAGTAGTTGTCCAGACAGAATATTCACATTGGAAAAGCTCAGTGTCAGCCCCCAAATGGTGTTTATGATGTCATTGGTGTTGGGTCTGAGGCTCCGCCCATCACCTGTCTGCCAATCACAGAGTCAGTTCCTTTGTTCATCCAGGTTGGCAGTTCCACTGAGCTGCAGCTGGAACATTTCTGATCACAATGTCTGACCTTAATAAACCGAAAAGGACTTGATTATCCAAAGACGACAAAGTGAGAAACAAAACAAGGATCTGTAGGAGATGATTTAGAAACATGGAGACGACTGAAAGAGGAGAAGGATTTGAAGACCTTCTCTGCCTTAGTCTGACCACCGATAAAAACCACTGAGAGCCGGGGACGCCATCTCCGCCTCTTCACCCAGGGCTGGCTGTGGTCTCTTCTCCTGGCCCTGGTGAACAGACCGGGTACTGGGTGTAGGACTTGTCTCTGTCCATGGTAGCTCCTTGTAGTTCAGTGTTTTCTATGGAAGTGACCTCTGCATGTAGCGGTGATGTAATCCGAAGTGGGGGGGGGGGGGGGGGGGGGTTAGCAATCCATGCCACCTGTACTTGGCAGAAGTAAAAGGTACACTTAAGGCTCATTTCCCTTTTCTCTATCTCCTGAATCTGTGTAAACTTTCCTTTGAGTGGGCAGGACGTTTGTCCTGTTCTATTCTATATTAGACTGATGTAGAAAAGTCTGGTGATGATTTTATTGTATGAAATTTATGTGTGGCGGCAAGGATTAGTGGAAACACTAGTAGTAGACGCTCATGCTGGATCTGGCAACCCCTAGTCTGGGGGGTGGGGTGGGGTGGGGGGTAGAGGATACCATCGGTGCCTCCACCTTCAGAGGTTTTCAGGAGGTGGGTGCCTCCACCTTCAGTCTCAGTGGAGTCGAGTTGACAGTCGTCTCTGCCAACACCAGCTGCTCTGGCAACAACACACACTCAATGGAGAGGTCGTTTGTATGCAACAGTCGGCAGCAGTGTGTGTGTGTGTGTGTGTGTGTGTGTGTGTGTGTGTGTGTGTGTAAGGTGTGCACACACTCTGTTTGCAGTCATGCCTGTTTATGTGTGTGTCCACAAAAACACCTACTGAATGCACAGTCGAATGTGTAGCAGTGTTTCTGAACCCAGAGCTGCTTGTTAGAGCCTCAAAGTATGGAAGTAAATCTGTGTCATCAGATTTGGAATTATAAAAGACATTGAATTTGTAGCACTGAATTTTTTTGCACTGAAATTAAGTATCTGGATTTTTTTTTTTGTACTGAAATTAAGTATCTGACAACCAAAGACAGAAAAATAGAAGAAAACACAGAAACAGAAGAAAAGACAGAAAAAGAAAGAAAAGAGAAAGATGGAAAAAATACAGAAAAGGATTGAAAAAAGACAGAAAAAAAGACACAAAAAGATAGAAAAGAGAAAAAGACAGCAGGAAAGACAGACATACTGAAGAAAAACATGTCAGCATCTTTCTTTCTTTCTTTCTTTCTTTCTTTTCTTTCTTTCTTTCTTTCCTTCCTTCCTTCCCAGAGGCTGGTCTGAAGAGGAAACAGTAACACTTGGACCAGCTGGGTGGTTTTTAAAGTGAAACAGGAAGTAGAAAGACAGGAGCCCAGCAGATACAACTAGTTCAGCTGAAACCAGACCAGAACCTCTACACCAGAATCCAGGAGGACCAGAACCTCTATACCAGAACTCAGGAGGACCAGAACCTCTATACCAGAACTCAGGAGGACCAGAACCTGAACACCAGAATCCAGGAGTACCAGAACCTCTGCAGGACACCTGTTCCCCCTCAGCTCCACCTGAGTCCCACAGAGACCTGGACCACATAGACCAGGTAGGTCATAGAGGGTCCTTTTAACACTGGGTTCAATGGAGTTGAAATAAATATCAAACTGAATCTGTAATTTAACAAATGAAAATTAAAAAAGAAAAAAAAAAAAAAAAACAATGTGAAAGTGAACATACCGTTACAGTGTGGAATGTGAATGCACCGTTACTACGGTTACAGTATTGTTAAAAAAAAAAAAAGTCTTTTTAATCCAAGACGACAGAGGAGTAAGTAATGAAATACATTGAGAATATCATCTCATCAGTTTTTATCGTTTTACTCCGTATTTAGTTATTTTTAGCCGTTTTACTCCGTATTTAGTTCATTTTCATCTGTTTACTCCATATTTAGTTTATTTGTATATCCGTTTTACTCCGTATTTAGTTTATTTTTATCTGTTTTACCTCCGTATTTAGTTTATTTTTATCTGTTTACTCCGTATTAGTTTATTTTTATCCATTTTTACTCCGTATTTAGTTAATTGTATCCGTTTTACTCCATATTTAGCTCATTTTTATCTGTTTTACTCTGTATTTAGTTTATTTTATCCCATTTTACTCTGTATTTAGTTAATTTGTATCTGTTTTACTCCATATTTAGTTCATTTTATCCGTTTTACTCCTATTTAGTTCATTTTTATCCCTTTTACTCGGTATTTAGTGTATTTTTATCCGTTTTACTCCAAATTTAGTTCATTTTTATCCGTTTTAACTCGGTATTTAGTTTATTTTTATCCGTTTACTCCAAATTTAGTTCATTTTTATCCGTTTACTCGGTATTTAGTTATTTTTATCCGTTTTACTCCATATTTAGCTTATTTGTATCCGTTTTACCCATATTTAGCTCATTTTATCCGTTTTTACCTCCATTTATTTGAGCTCATTTTTATCCTTTTTACTCCTATTTAGTTTATTTTTATCCGTTTTACTCCAAATTTAGTTCATTTTTATCCGTTTTACTCCAATTTAGTTCATTTTTATTCCGTTTTACTCGGTATTTAGTTTATTTTTATCCGTTTTACTCCATATTTAGCTCATTTGTATCCGTTTTACTCCATATTTAGCTCATTTTTATCCGTTTTACTCCATATTTAGTTTATTTTTATCCGTTTTACTCCATATTTAGTTCATTTTTATCTGTTTTACTCCATATTTAGTTCATTTTTATCTGTTTTACTCCATATTTAGTTCATTTTTCATCATTTGAATTAATTAATTCCTTGGACTGGTATAGACTCGACTTTTGTCTCTAACTGGTGCAGACTATATTTCCATATGAAGATGATGTTGGAGGAAACACCTGCGCTCCAACGTTTCTTTTATTAACAGAGCAGTTCTTAAAATAACCTGAAGGAAAATGAGCCTCAGTAACTAAAGCAGAAGTCTGGACATATATATATATATATATATATATATATATATATTATACACACACGCACACCCATGTAAAGCTCTGAATGTACAAACATATATAGCTCTAAATATCTATATGGGAATTTTTTTTCTTTTTACGTCTTTGGTGTTTTCCGTCATTTTCCTTGTGTTGCGTCTTTTCATTGTGTTTTTTTCTCGTGTCTTTAAAACTGTTCCTCCTCTTTGTCTTTTTGTGTCTTTGTCATTTTCCGTTTTGCTGTTTCTTCTCCTTTTCCATCTCTTTGTCTCCACTCTTTTATGTCATTTTTCATCTTTCACAGATCATTTGAACCATCTGGTCTTTTAACTTTCCTTTTAAACCGAACAGAAATAATGACGTGACATTTATTATGACAGCTTTTTCCATAGTTCCGTAGTTTTCCACCAATTAACGTATCATTAATTTGAATGTGCAGACAGATGTGTTCCACTCCTCTTTTCCCTGATGACGGCCCATTTTCTGCCATTTTCCGTCGTCGTCGTATGTTATACAATCAGACCGGACCGACTTATCGTACAATTGTCGGAGGTTTTTTCATGGAGCCAAGTCCATCATTCCAAACCAAACATGATCAAAAATTCACACCACATTCCTTTGGAACAGCTGATTCCTGTTCCACTTCAGAACCTAGTCATGTTTTCCAGTCTTTCATCAGTGCATTTGTAAGTGTTCCCATATGGGTTCATTATTATTAGTATTATTATTATTTTTCTGTAAACAAACCCTTTTCTAACAGTTGGAATAATCCGACTGCCTCAGGGGCTTTTGTTCCGTCTGTTTACCCTGAATTCACTTCCAAACAGGTGACTTGAATCTGCAAAATAGCAGGTAGAAATTAACACAAAACACAAAAGAAAACTGTTTATTTACACGTAGAAATAGAAATATTAGGGACACACGATAACTATCTGCACCAATATTTTTTTTTTAAATCTATTTTATTCATTATTTCGTGCATTTTTATTCATTTTATTCAATATTTAGTTTATTTTTAATCCATTTTATTCAATATTTAGTTCATTTTTATCCATTTTACTCAGTATTTAGTTCATGGTGTCCTATTTCCTGTGCAGAAACAGACATGTCAGCTGAGAGGTTATTCAACTTAACATGACCCTGGAATCAACCAAGAAAGAAAAGAACTGACTAAATATAGACTCATCTTTTCCCATAAGTCAGCTCTGCCCAGAATAAAAACCACCACATGTAGAACCCACAGTTCAACGCACTAGTAGAATATAGGTAAAAAAACAAAACAAAAACTGATTTACACATAAAAATGCAAAATACGGAAGGTAATGAATGAGGATAAATCACTTAAGGAAGGTTAAAACTAGAGGAAAAAATCATTTGGGGACTGATTTAAGAGTGGAACCAATTTAAACGTAAAACTGATTTAAAGTAGAACTGATTTAAAAATAGAACCAATTTCAAAGGGGAACCGATTTAAAAGTGGAACCGATTTAAAAGTAGAATGATTTAAAAGTGGAACTGATTTAAAAGTAGAACCGATTTAAAAGTGGAACCGATTTAAAAGTAGAACCTTTTTAAAAGTGGATCCGATTTAAAAGCAGAACCGATTTAAAAGCGGAACCGATTTAAAAGTAGAACCGATTTAAAAGTAGAACCAATTTAAGAGTAGAACCGATTAAAAATAGAACCGATTTATAAAAGTGGAACCGATTTAAAAGTGGAACCGATTTTAAAGTAAAACTGATTTAAAAGTGGAACTGACTTAAAAATAGAACTGGGTCTTTATGGGTTAATTAATTTTTTTAACATAAAAGCCCCTCTCAGACTAAATGTAGGTAAAACTCGTCTCTAGACTATTCTATTTGTTTTTAAATGTTTGAATGGCCTTGCCCCCTCCTACCTGTCTGACCTGATCCACCCCTATGCCCCCCCCTCGTGCTCTCAGGTCAGCAGATCAGCTGCAGCTTGTGGTTCCAAAAACTAGAAAGAAGCTTCATGGGGACCGTGCCTTTTCTGTTGTCGCCCCAAAGTTGTTGAACCAGTTGCCCTTAGTTTTTAGACAGCCTCGTCTCTACCTGTCTTTAAATCACGTCTAAAAACGCACTTTTTCTCATTGGCTTTTAATCGATGAGTGACATGTCTGTTTTGTTTTGTTTTTCTTATGCTGTTTTATCAGATTTTAATTTGTCTTTGTTTTTATGATGGTTGTATTTTGGTGTTCTTAGCCCGCTTTACACCCTGTGTTATCACTAGTTTTACTTACTTATTTATTTACTTATTTAATCCCTTGTTTTATGTTTTGTGTACGGCACTATGGTCAGCTGTAAAGTTCTTAAAGTGCATTATAAATAAAATATTGGTATGGTATGGTATGGTATGGTAGACCCAGTGGGCGTGGCCTGTTCTTCTGTGTTGGCTCCAGACCCAGTGGGTGTGGCCAGTTATTCTGTGGGCGTGGCCTTTTCTTCCGTGTTGGACTCTATCAGTTGGATGTAGATTCATCTGAACCTAAATCATTCATTATTTATTCCAGTCTATTAAACCGCAGCAGAAATATAATATAGTTTTAAATGATGCAAACCCACACACATATGCTGTTGGTGAGTGTGAGGTCCACCCCCCACCACCACCCCCCCCTCCCCTCAGCCGTTCACCTCCAGAGTCGGTCGACTGCACAGCTCCATTTGTAGCATCAGCTGTCTGAATGCACAGCTTGTTAGTGGCTCCAGACCAGCGCTCAGCTCAGAGCGAAGGGGGGGTGCAGCCGGGATCCGGCAGCGGAGCGGACCGCCTTAATGGTGGACACAGCCGACAGTCGATACCTGGTTAGAGAGGGAGACGGATACAGCAGCAGCAGCAGCCAACACTGGGTTTAACCCTTTAAGGGCTGACAGATGAGTCCAGTGTGTGTTTGAGGTTCATTAAAGCTGCACTGAGGAGGAGCTGGGGTTCCTTTACTACAGAGGTTTAGTTTGACTGTGTGTTTAAGGGTCAAAACAGGTGGAAGAACAGAAAAAGACAGAGAGGAAGTGAAGTTGGACAGCTTTGGACTAAATAAGGCACTCAACAACAGCGTTGGGCAAATTACTTTTAAAAAAGTAGTTATAGTTACTAGTTACTTTCCCAAAAAAGTAGTTGAATTAGTAACGGAATTACTCCTTCATAAATGTAATTAGTTACCAGGGAAAGTAATTAATGCATTACTTTTTTTGAAAAACCTTCAAATATGGAAAAGGAAACTGATTTTTGAGTGTGTTTCACAGGTCAGTTTTATAGAGTAGAACAGCAGACAGGTACTGAATACCATGACTGTGGTGAGGCTGGGGTCCACCAGGGCCTGGCTGGGGTCCACCAGAGCCCGACTTTTCCACCACATAAGTGCATACACACACACACATATGTGTGTATCCAGGAACCTCCAAGGACATTAAATCCATCTCCATATTTATCGGTAGTTTGGGCTGAAACGTGTCCGTGGACACAAACCATCAGAGTGACGATCACATGACCACCAGAGCAGGAGCGGTTTTACCTGAGACACGTCCTCCTCATTCAACAGAGTGAGGCCCTGGAGGACTCAAGGTTACCTTCCACCATCACACAGACCAGACGGGGACTCGACTGCAGCTGCTCCGTTCTCCAAGATCAGATCAGATATTTAGAGTTAGAGCACAGGAACAAACAGGGAGGGGGGAGGGGGGGGTCAAAACATACAGACCAGGGGGGTCAGACATACGGACCCTTTGGTGGGCCGGTTTGGACCCTGAGGTGGGTCAGTTTGGACCCTTAGATGGGCCGCTTTGGACCCTTAGGTGGGTCAGTTGGGACCCTTAGGTGGGCTGGTTTGGACCCTTAAATGGGCCAGTTTAGGCCCCTGGACCACATGTTAGACCCCTGTGTTGTGGATCCTCCTGGTCTGATGTGGATCCTACTGGTCTGGATTGGACGTCCCTGTGTTAAACCTTGTCTTTGTCTGTTTGAATGTGTCCTGGACCACGTGGTCTGTGATGGACCACATGGTCTCTTCTGGACCACATGGTCTCTTCTGGACAACATGGTCTCTGCTGGACCACCTGGTCTCTGATGGACCACCTGGTCTGTGATGGACCATGTGATCTCCGATGGACAGGTCTATCAGATCAGGCTCACATATGCTCTCATGTGTCTCACAGGTATTAGAATATTCACACCCAAAAGTTTCACATTAGCATTTTTTTTTTTTTTTTTTTCAGTTCTAGAAACGCTAAATCGACAAAACATGCGAACTCGTTCCAGTTCCTGTTCAAATACCTGAGTCAGTTTGTCCTGGTCTCATGTGAGCCTGGATGCGGGAGGGAGGGGGGGGACAGGACACAAAGACACACACAGACAGGCTTTAGTAAGGGGGGGGGGGTCAAACATACGGACCAAAACCGGACCTCCAAAGGGTCCGATCTGGCCCAGATGGGATGAATTTACAAAGTGCCATGAAAGATGAAGGAAGTGGAACTGAAAATCACACCAGAGTGTTGAATGAACTCCAATAGTGTTAACATGTGGACGAGACACAGAAGAAAATAAGACAAATTATACGGAAACGTCTGTGTGGGAATTAGAGAGTCAACGGAAAAGAGACTGTTATTGTCCTTTTTTTCCGTCCTCTCCTGTCTTCCCTCCATCTCCCGTCCTCTCCTGGTCTCCGTTCTCTCGTCCACTTCCTCTGTCCTCCTCTCGTCCTCCGTCCTCTCCTGTCCTCTTCTTCCGTCCTTATCTCCTGCAGGTGTGTGTAATTCTTTGCTAACGCAGTCGTTCGTGTCATTATTAAAAGTGCGTAAACGTTGGCAGATCCAGGTCGAGACTGTACGGTTTTTGGTGAATCTGAGGACAGAAGTATAGTTTGTGCTGATTCGGCTTCGTTTAGTAAAGTGGCAGAAGTATCAGTCACACAGCAGCTTTCTAATACACAGCGATTAGCTATTCCTGCACTGGACTCGCCTCATTTATGAGCAGGAATTAATCATGTCCGCAGTAATTATAACTCATCTGAAATAATCTACGGAGTAAAGACGCGCCAAGGTGGAGGGAGTTAAGGAAAGTTCAGGGAGGAAGATCAGCTGGGATCTACTGGGACAGAACTGGGATGGAACTGGTGTAGAACTGAATAATTTTTTTCCGCAACTGTATATAATTCTATTATTTTTGTTAAGGGATAGTTTAAAAACTGAAAAAAATTACAAAAATACAACAAATGTGAACAAAATAAAGAATAACAAGAACAAAACATGCACAAAAATGAACAAAAATTTGAGAAACATTAATGAAATGATGTTCAAATTACATTTATTTCTCTTAATCCATTTCATGTTGTTCATATTTGTTATTCTCAGTTTTTGTTTGGTTAATTAGTTTGTAAATGTGAATATTTTCATGTAATTTGACTTTTTTTCCACTAAAACAAAGTTAAAAAACTGTATTTGTCATTATTTTTCTGTTTTTCTGTTGTTATTCTGCTGGTTCTGATCCACTTTACATCATACTCTTGTAAATGTAGAACCTGAACTCACATGTTTGTTCAAATCTTCATTTGTATTTTTTAATCCTTTGGACTCTTTTGACTCAGCTTTTGTCCAACAGCCAAAAGACTGCTTTACAAAAGTTGAGGGGGTGCAGTGCAATACAGAAACATGCAAAAATTAAAAAAAAGGTGCAATAGTGACCCCTCCATCGTGCAATTTTTTTTTTTTTTTTTTTTTTACCTTTAGTAACTTATTTATTTATTATTTTAGTTCATTTTTAATATTTTATTGTATATATGGGTTGTTTTAGTTGGTGTTTTTAGGATTTTTTTCTGTGTTTTTATTTCATGCTGTGCATTTTGCTATTTCCCTCTGTAACCGCATCTGGGATATTTTCATTGAATGACAATTAATAAATCTGAATCTGAATTTTTGGACCGATTTTGGTCCACGGGCCGTATGTTAGACACTCCTGGTCTGGTCCTGTACACTGTAAAAAAAAACACAAAAAAAACTGTAATATTCTGGCAGCAGGGGTGTGGAGAAATTACTGTATAATAACGGAAAATAACCATCTAATAAAAATACGGTAATTTTCCATAATTAAAATATAGTTTTTTGCCCTAACTTTACCTGCAATTTTTTTTTTTTTGACTTTTTAATATTGAATAAAAAATATTTACATGTATTAAAACAATCAAATTACATATATATATATATATATATATATATATATATATATATATATATGTGTGTGTGTGTGTATAAAAAAATTTCAATGAGACTCAGTTGTACAATCCACTGATAAAAACTGTATTTGGACAGTTATCAGTGCTTATACATGTTATACATTCACAAAAATACATTTATTCAACATTTTTGTTGTGAAACCTCCTGTAATTACACAAGATATTTGTCAATTAACAAACAAGTGTGGTTAAACTCACAGAGCAAATACTTCTTTTACGGTTAATTGTCAGTAATTTTATTTTGTTTTATTTATTTATTTATTTTCAGTATTGAACTTTAAATTAACAGTTTAATCTCATAAATAGAAAATAAATATTTGTGAAATGACAATACATTTGCAAATGTATTTTAACTGTATTTTTCTGTGAAAAAGAAAAAATGTCTTTTAAGGAATTGGAATTTTTTGGTTATTCACAGTTACAGTTTTTTCGTGTTATTTTACATTTGACATGTAAAATCAGTCTATTTTTGTCATTTCATAGATATTTTCCTGTATCTTAAAAATACAGGAAAAATCTGTAAAATAATAGTGAAAATTCTGTTAAATTACAGATTTTTTTACAGTGTAGGAATGAAAATGGGTTCAGAACCGTTCAGTCTGACAACAAATGTGTGAGCGAATTATTGAACTGTTTCAAAAGAATGTCCCTCAAAGAAACACAGGAAGGGATTTGGTGTTTCAACCTGGACTGAGCGCATGTTTGTTTGTTTCTTTCATTTCCCTTCAAACAGCAGATCTGTGGTCGAAGGTAGAACACTGCTTTTATGGTCTGTTTACTTCTACATTCGAACCAACATGGAAAATACAGATACTATAGGAAGAAAAAAACAACTGAAACTACTGCAGCAAAAGGAGATTTAACGTTTGGACCGACTGGAGGAGGAAAGGGAAACGGGTTTCATTCTGTTCGGTTCATGCCACCCCCCACCCCCCCTCTACTGTTCATTCCATTCACCCCCCACCCCCCCCATACTGTTCATCCCCCCCCGTACCCTTACCGTTTGTTCCCCTCCAGCTCTACTGTTCATTCATTCACTCCCCCCCTCCATGCTGTTCATATCCACCGCCCCCCCTACTGTTCCTTCCCCCCCTGTACTGTTCATTCTCCCCCCCACCCCCGTACCGTTCACATCCCCCCCACTGTTCATTCCAACCCCCCCATACTGTTCATTCCCCCCTGTACTGTTCATTCTCTTCCCCCCCCCATACCGTTCATCTCCCTCATCCCCCCCCCCCATTCATTCACCCCCTCCCCATTCCCCCCCTCTACTGGTTCATTCCAACCCCCCCATACTGTTCATTCCACCCCCCCCCACCCCCGCTTCTCCGTTCCTCAGTGTCAGCCCCCCCCTCCCTGCTCTTACTAATGGCCCTTATATTTCTTGGACTTCCCCGTTTTGCCTCTCTGTTTGTTCCTTGGTCTGTTCGACTGTCGGTGCCTCTGGGAGTTGTTCCATTTTACATCTTTCATTCTCCTTCGTCTCCTTCTTTCTCCTCCAGCCTCCACAACAAAACACCTCCGCCATGTCACCCGTCTTTAAATAGGCTTTAATTTGTCTGAGTTCCCTGCGTTTTTTAGCCCCCACCTGGATTCCGCCAGCGTTTCCAACTGGGTCATTTTTCACTTTTTCACTTTGCGCCATGGGGGCAACAATTGTCCTGGTTCCATTTTCATGCTAATTGGTTGAATTTTGCAAATGTATCATTGTTCTTGTTCCACATAAAAACTGTTGGTTCTTCACGACGACTGTTTTCACCATCAAAGCTTTTCTAAACCCTCTGCTGTCCAGGTGAGTATATTAAACACACTTTAACCCTCTGCTGTCCAGGTGAGTATATTAAACACACTTTAACCCTCTGGTCTCCAGGTGAGCATATTAAACACATTTTAACCCTCTGGTGTGGTGAGTATGTTAAACACACCTTAACCCTCTGCTGTCCAGGTGAGTATATTAAACACACTTTAACCCTCTGGTGTCCAGGTGAGTATATTAAACACACCTTAACCCTCTGGTGTCCAGGTGAGTATATTAAACTCACTGTAACCCTCTGGTGTCCAGGTGAGTATATTAAACACACCTTAACCCTCTGGTGTCCAGGTGAGCATATTAAACACACTTTAACCCTCTGCTGTCCAGGTGAGTATATTAAACACACTTTAACCCTCTGCTGTCCAGGTGAGTATATTAAACACACTTTAACCCTCTGGTGTCCAGGTGAGTTTATTAAACACACTTTAACCCTCTGCTGTTCAGGTAAGTATATTAAACACACCTTAACCCTCTGGTGTCCAGGTGAGCATATTAAACACACTTTAACCCTCTGCTGTCCAGGTGAGTATATTAAACACACTTTAACCCTCTGGTGTCCAGGTGAGTATATTAAACACACTTTAACCCTCTGCTGTCCAGGTGAGTATATTAACACACTTTAACCCTCTGGTGTCCAGGTGAGTATATTAAACACACTTTAACCCTCTGGTGTGGTGAGTATGTTAAACACACTTTAACCCTCTGCTGTCCAGGTGAGTATATTAAACACACTTTAACCCTCTGCTGTCCAGGTGAGTATATTAAACACACCTTAACCCTCTGGTGTCCAGGTGAGTATATTAAACTCACTTTAACCCTCTGGTGTCCAGGTGAGTATATTAAACTCACTTTAACCTCTGGTGTCCAGGTGAGTATAATAAACTCACTTTAACCCTCCATTCTAATCCACGTTGTTGACTGTTTTTATAATTGATGCTTTTACTTTAACGACTTTTACATAAAACCACATTTCGTTCCACTGTACAACAGTATTTTACGACAACAGTAAAGCTACCAGTACATGTCTCCAAGGTGATGATTTTTCCTCAGCAGGAATAAATAAATACCCACAAGAAAAAAACAAAATCAAACCAAAGCCTTTCTTTGGAACGCTGACGTGGGTTTTCCCTCTGGAACCACAGACCGAACTGACAGTGGAACAGTGGAAAGGATGACGAAGAAAAAGAAAAAAAAAGAAAGGATGACGCTGTGTTGAGGTGGACTGTGTTTGTGGTCCAGGTCCTGTTGGTCCAGATCCTGTTGGTCCAGGGTCCACATCCACACCATTACCATCTGAAGACTAATTAGAACACACAATAAAACAGTTAACTATAGTGAATGACAAATACAGTGGAAAAAAAACCCCGTTAAATTATGAAAGTGTTTACATTTACAAACTATCTAAAAAAAGGAAAACTCTTCAGTCAAATAAGTTCCATTGGACTGATATTAAAGGTATAATTTCTACATGTTTCTATCAGATCAGATCTATCACACCAACCCTTTAAGAACAGACAGAACACTGATCCAACTGGACTAAAGGTTCTAAGGACTGACTGTCTCTTGACCTTTACAAAGCAGTTTATCTATCTATCTATCTATCTATCTATCTATCTATCTATCTATCTATCTATCTACACACACACACACACATATGTATGTGTATATATATATATATATATATATATAATATTGAGGATGCAGTTGTCTGTGTTTTAATACTCAGAAATATCAAGTACCTTTTCATCCAAATGGATTTATCACATATCATATTTTCCAACAAAACCATTCAGACGCACTTTAAAGAACTGTGGTTCAATTTAGTGAGTGTAAGGAGAAGGTATGCAGCAGAGTGGAGATAAGGCTGGGGGGGGGGGCAGATAAGGGCTATAGCTGTGAGGGGCTTCGGAGGCTGGATGGATACATTCAAGTGTGTGACATTCAAAGAGTCTGCAGACCAAGGACACGCCTCCTGTTTGGGTTTGGGCGAACGCTGCACTTTTTGTGCACACACACACACACACACAAAAAAAAAAACAGTAAAAAACGGTATTACTCCGGCAGCAGGGGTGCCAAAAAAATACTTTAAAATAACGAAAATTAACCATTTCATAAAAATATGTTAATTTTCTATAATTAAAATACAGTTTTTTGCCCTAACTTTACCTGAGATTTTGCTTTTTTTTTTTTTTTTTTTTTCTTTTTAATGTTTAATAAAGAATATTTAAATGTATTAAAACAATCAAATTATATATATATATATATATATATATATATATATATATATATATATATATATATATATATATATATATATATATATATATATAATTTTCCAATGAGACTCAGTTGTCCAATCCACTTATAAAAACTATTTGGACAGTTTATCAGTGCTTATACATGTTATACATTCACAAAAATGCATTTATTCAAATTTTTGATGTGAAACCTCCTGTAATTACACAAGATATTTGTCAATTAACAAACAAGTCTTGTTAAACTCACAGAACAAATACTTCTTTTATGGTTAATTGTCAGTAATTTTATCTTGTTTTATTTAATTTTTTTACAGTATTAAACTTTAAATTAACAGTTTAATCTCATAAATAGAAAATAAATATTTGTGAAATCGCAATGCATTTGTAAATGTATTTTAACTGTATTTTTCTGTGAAAGATGAAAACATTTCTGTTAAAAAATGGAAATTTTATAGTTATTCACAGTTAGTTTTTTCGTGCTATTTTACAATTGATGTGTAAAATCAGTCTATTTTTGTCATTTCACTGAATATTTTCCTGTATCTTAAAAATACAGGAAAAATCTGTAAAATAAACAGTGAAAATTCTGTTAAATTACAGATTTTTTTTACAGTGTGGCCTTCATGGATGGAGTGTGTGCAGGTGGACAGATGGAAGAACATGCAGCCAGGATCCACTCAGCAGGTGAATGGTGCAGACCCAGGCCCAAACCCGTCTGCCCGGAACCCAGGGATACGACCGAGAACAAGGAAGGAAGGAGTTCATCCAGAGGTACCGCTCATGTCCCAGAACGACCGAGTCAAGAACTGCAACAGGAAGGAGATGACAGAGAAAGGAAAAAGAACAACGGAAATGACCCCGGAGACAGAAAAGTGTATAAAAACACTGTGATAAACGAATATATATGTCCAAAAATAAGAATAAAGACTAAAAAACTACAACAAAAACTAAAATAGAAAACACTGTAATACAACACCAATATGTCTGAAAATAAGGATAAAAACTAAAAAACCACAACAAAAACTACAAATTAAAATAGAAAACAATGAAATAAAACACCAGTATGTCTGAAAACAAGAATAAAAACTAAACAAAAACTACTACAAAAACTAAAGTGGAATATAAAATTGTACAAAAGTATCAGAATAGAACTGAAGTAGAATGAAGCTTGACATAAAATATGAATAGACCCAAATATTAACTCTATTAAGTCTTTATCTGACATAATTAGACTAAAAACTGTGCATTGTTACATCATATTGAAATATTGTAGTTATAATAATAATGCTAATCCCATCCACTGTAACAGTCAGCTTCTGTTTAATGTGACTGTAATAATAGTCGTGCATGTGGTCCGATGCTAATGTACGCTATGAGCTAATGCTAATAAAAAAGAGCTAACCTTAACCCTTTCATGCATACTGATCACTACAGTGGACAGTTCTTCTACAGTTGTTCTCTTGTATATTCATTGATTTTGTTGTTTTAGTTCCATATCAGCCAACACAGTGGACGCTTAAGCACCGTCCCACTCACTGATGTTCAGACCATTACTGCCACTTTACTGTTCTTGATAAACTTAATCTGCACCAACATGTTTGAGTGTAAATCAGCAGCTCTTTATTGCTATTAGACTGTAATTTATATATATATATTTTTTTTTTTTTCTTTAAACAAAAAGTTTTTTTTTTTTTTTTTCCATATTATCTCCATGAAGTGAGTAATGACTGGTATTAGTATATGCTAGAATGTGAAAAAACATCAGATTAGCAGCATTACAAATATTTTTATTTCATAGATTTCAAACAGTATTTCAGTAAATACATTGAAATTAGGGCTGGGCAAGTTAACACGTTATTACTGCGTTAACGCATTCAGTAAATAACGCTGACAATTTTTTAAATCTCCTGTTAATGTCATTCTGCCTTTCAAGCAAGTCTTAGTTCATTTATACATACGGACTCTTATTTTGAAACTCATGCTTTTATTTTGGCGCTCCACACACACTAGAACAGGGCTCACCAACACGGTGCCCACGGGCTCCAGGTCGCCCGCAGGGACCACGCGAGTCGCCCGCAGGTCTGTTCTAAAAATAGAACTAGTTCAGGGTTCTCCAACACGTTGCTCGCGGTCTACCGGTGTTTCGCCAAGGGTCACTAATATGAGAACACAAAGTTGATTCGTCATTTGGTAGAACAGGTCTAAATTTCCACCCAATCAAAATTACAAGTGTCCCCCTCCCGAGATGACACGGTCAACTAGCTGTCAATCAAACTTTAGCGCTGGCTTGCTGTCTGTCATTGGAGAGGGGCGGGGCCCAGGATGAGCCAGATGCCAGGCAGGTAGTGGGTTTAGCCCCGCAACGATGTGGGCTGAATATAGTCAGGGAGTTATTTTCACCAACAATGAGGCACGGACTTCTTTTTGACAAATGTGAAAGACAAGTGTGTGTGTGTGTGTTTCTGATCTGTAGCGCATTCTGGAAGTCAGTAAAAGATGCAACGTGGAGCGGAACTTCACCAAAGTTCACAGCAACTTTTCTGGAGATTCTCCAGTGGGAATCAGCCTCCGTGAAGAGAAGGTAAAAGAGCTGAAAACTAAAGTCCAAAAACAACGGTCCATGTTCACTAAACTGACCAAGACCAGCGCTTCAACAGAGGCATCAGTAAAGTGGTTCACATCCTGGACCAGCGCAAACATATGTACACTATCTGCGCATGCGCTCAGACAGCTGGAGTCGGACCTGAACAGGTGCCTCTGCGTTTGACTCCAGTGTGATGACTGTAGAAGTGACGGGGATGGTGGATTTATGTGCACAAAGTTCTGGTTTTAATTAATATGTTTTGACAGCATATGTGAATTTAGAAAAGGTCAAATCCTTCAGAAAAACAGCAGCACATGCTGGTGAAGTTTTATTGTGTGAGTGACAACGTTCTTTTTCACAGTTTCAAAGTATTAAAAATGCACATACAGGTGTGTATTATTTATTTTTAGTAATTCTATAAAAATATGCAGGATTGTTCCATTTCATAATTTTTGACATAGTATTAAAATATTTAGGAATACAGCAGCAAATGCTTGTATTTGTTTTTTTCTACTTTTGATTTTCTTAATTAAAGTAAAATAATAGTTTCATATTAACACTTTTTAAGTATTGTAAATGTTAAAACAAAGATATATAAATAAGTAAAATAAATGAAGAGCACAATGTTACAAACATATGATACAAAATATGTATATGTATGAAAAATAGCTATATAAATAAATGTTGCTAAATTAGAGTAGCCCTCCGGTAACTTCATTAGGTAAAAGTAGCCCACAGAAGAGAAAAGGTTGGTGACCCCTGCACTAGAACCAGGTGCCGGTGTAGCTGAGAGGAGAAAAACCAGTGAACTTTCCGAGAAATGCCGAATCAAACTTTGTGTAACTCCTGCAGTTCAACGCCTGTATGTATCAGTCATTCTGTTGTTTGCTAAATAATTTCACATGCGGACCAGAAACATGTTTATGACGTTATTTTGGATGTATTTATTACAGTGTGTTATTAACATGTTTAAGCTAATTCGTTTATGCTAGCAGTCACAGATGGGTTGCTAATTCTTTATGCAGGCTCATGTTAAGTTTATTTAAATTCATTGGTTGTTTTTAGGTATAATATGCCAGCCTTTGAACTAACCTTTACTTATTTACGATGTGATTAGCTCGATGCTAACTTGAATGGCAAACTCCGTAGACACGCTAACGATTAGCATTTACAGATAAACTTAAAATTTACGTCTTTTTATCCAGCAACAAAGGTTCACATCAGATATTTTATACTATTCATTCTGACAACAACTGAACATAAAATACTCACAGGCAAACATTTTGGGGCCATACAAACAGAGTGAAAGAAACGTGTCTTCTTATGTCCGAACCGACTACGGTAACACTGAAAGGACAAAGCATATGTTAGTGACACTTATTCCGACCACTAGAGGGCCCCCTTTGCTTGCTTTTAACAACTGAACATCACATATTATTGGGCTTATTAGTATTAGTACTTATTAGTGGGCTTAAGACTCCTGTCAGTCACTCACAAAATAAACTGGTGGGGACATAAACATGGAGAAAAGTACCGGTCTTTTCCATGGACATTTTCATTTTAAATGTCTTCAGATGGTGGGGGTGAGAAGGACACAGTTGTTTGGAAGCACTGCAATGTGGAATTATTTTTTATCACCGGAGTACTTTGAGTCTGAAATATCACTTAAAGGCAATACACGCTGTTGATGCCAGCACTGCCCCCCCCCCCATAACTATGCGATTAATCGCAGAAATCCACGCGATTAATTGCGATTACAAATTTTAATCGCAGCCCAGCACTAATTGAAATATTATTTTGTTTTAGATAGTGAAAGTCTTAAGTTCAGTCACATATTAGTCAGTAGTTAATGTTTTAAGACAGGATTCCTTTGTTACACTTAGTAAGATTTTAGGATGGTATGTGTTGGTTCTAACATCTTGGTCAGCATATATTTCCTCCTTGGGGTGGATCCTTAGTACTAAGTAATGCTTTGTCTGTGATCAAATCAAGTCAAAATAAATTTATAAAAATGAGACCGAGACGAATCCAGACTTATTCTTGGAGTTTCCAACAAAAGAACACGCTAACAACACGTTTCTTTGCTTCAAAACTTAAATGCATGATATCCAGCTGAATGGACATTTTTGCAACCCCATGAAAAATAGGTTAATAAAAAAATATTCAATCGCATTATTTTTTTAATGCCTAAGAGGAATAAAAACACTCAGGAAAAATATCTTGATCTTGATCTTGACGGCTGTCATAATTCATGCTGAAACAGAAGAACTGATGCATGAATAGATTTTTAAAAACTCAAACACAGACACAAATATCTGACCAATGCCTTTAGAAGATCCTCTGGGGTGACGATACCACATGTGGACCCCATGGAAGGTAAACGTTGTGGGCCTTCAGAAAAGAAATTATCTGTAAATCTGTCATCGGAGTTGGGGGGGCATTATGAACGTACTGTAACTCCTGCAGGTTTAGGGGTGTGTTTTCATAAGTGCCTCAACAACCACAAAGGACATGAAAATGAAAGTCAAACTGAACTGTGGACATCCCACTCCCGTCTTCTACACCTGTATTTAACTCTGGAGCTTTCAAATAATTTCCACCCCTTCTACCCTGTATCCACTGGACCCCCTGGGACTGATGGGACACATGAATTTGTCATGTTTGGCCCCCCTTTATGCCCCCCCAGGGTCCAGTAGAAAAGCCTCTACTGACTGTAGGTCCATGTCCAGTCTGAGGTCGACCCTGGTGGTTTTCAGTTTTCATTGACCTTTTTCATTTCAGGGCCTTTCACTGTAGTTTGAATCTGAGCCAGAGTTTCCCACAAGAACCAGGACTTGGTTTAGATCCAACTGAACTGGACCTGGTTCAGATCCAACCGAGCTGGACCTGGTTCAGATCCTCCTAAATCCAACTAAACTGGACGTGGTTCAGATCCTCCTAAGTCCAACTGAACCAGGACCCAGTTCACATCCTCCTAAATCCAACTGAACTGGACCTGGTTCTGAACTGGACCTGGTTCTGGACTAGACCTGGTCTACAGTCCCCCCTGGGCTGTGATAGTTCTATATAATATTTAATGGGTCTTCTTCTTTTATGACTAGAATCACACTGAACGCCCCCCAACCCCCACCCCCGGCCACAGCCTGTCGATGGCTCCTGGGGGGGGTCATCTTTGATTGGCTGTAATTTATATGAGCCCGCCCCCATAAATCCATCCAATCAGCAGGGTCAGCTCATAAACCAATGGATTCATGTTCTTCAATCAAACACACCAGTGGGATTTGTGTTCAATTAATCTGTTTTACAGTCAGAGCTCAGTCCAGTACAGGAGCAGGTCAGAACTACATACAGCAGGGGTGTGTGTGTGTGGGGGGTCAGAACAACATACAGCGGGGGGGGGGGGGGTCAAACATATGGTCCACGGGCCAAAAGCAGACCGCCAAAGGTTCCAAACCGACCAAAATTAACAGTCAAGGATGTTAAAGTGGGTTTAGTTCAGTTCCACATTCAGACCAGTATGATCTGAAGTGGGTCAGAACAACATACAGCAGAAGGGGGTCAAACATATGGTCCACGGGCCAAAAACAGCCCGCCAAAGGTTCCAAACTGGCCGAAAACAGCCTGCCAAAGGTTCCAAACTGGTCCACCAAAGGTTCCAAACCAAAGGTTCTAAACCAGCCCACTAAAGGTTCCAAACCAGCCTGCCATAGGTTCCAAACCGGCCCGCCAAAGGTTCCAAACCAGCCCACTAAAGGTTCCAAACCGGCCCACTAAAGGTTCCAAACTGGCCCCAAGAGGAATTTACAAAGTACCAAAAATACCCTGAAGATATGAACGGTGAAGGATATTAAAGTGGTTTTAGTTCAGTTCCACATTCAGACCAGTATGATGTAAACTGGGTCAGAACCAGTCAAATAAGACCAGTGAAAAAAGTCCAGTTAAAGTCTGATAATGTTTACATTATTAGAGCCTTGGAAATGTCAAAGATGATCACCTAAACTGATCTGATGTCATTAGGATTTATTCTGTAGATTCTTCTTCTGGTTTCCCTTGTGGACATAAATGTCACATTTGAATTCTAAATCTTTATTTCAAACATGACTTTATTCTCATAATATTATGGCTTTATTCTGAAAATTATCACAACTTTATTCTTGTAAAATTACCAGTTTTATCTTGATATTTTGCAACTTTATTCTCATAAAATTGAGTTTTTGTATTCGACTTTTTTTCTCATAAAATTATGGGTTTTATCTTATTTCACGACTTTATTCTTGTAAAATTACCAGTTTTATCTCGATATTTCATGACTTTATTCTCATTAAATTACCAATTTTATCTAATTATTTCAGGACTATATTCTCATTAAATTACCAGTTTTATCTTGATATTTACGACTTTATTCTCGTTAAATCATCAGTTCATTCATTCATTCATTATCTGAACCCACTGTATCCTCACCAGGGTCACGGGGGTCTCTTGGAGCCTATCCCAGTTACTTATGGGCGAAGGCAGAGTTCACCCTGGACATTTCGCCAGTTCATCACAGACTGAACATATAGAGACAAACAATCACTCTCACATTCACACCTATGGGCAATTTAGATTAACCAATTAACCTATCAGTGCATTTCTTTGGATGGTGGGAGGAGCCAGAGTACCCGGAGAGAACCCACACAGACATGGGGAGAACATGCGGAGAACATGCAAAAAAAAAAAACACACAGAAAGGTCCCACCCCATCGACTGGTGTTGGAATCGAACCCAGGACCTTCTGTCTGTGAGGCACCAGTGCTATCCACTGCACCACTGTGTCATCCTAAAATACCAGTTTTATCTTGATATTTTACAACTTTATTCTCGCTAAATTACCAGTTTTATCTTGATATTTCCTGTCTTTTTTCTCGTCGTGCCCTGTGTTTTTCTTTTGGTCTGTGGCCCGTATACGTCGTGGTAGAACGTGTCACTGCTAAAGCCACGGCTGTTTCTTGTATTTTTATAATAATTCGAGGGCCTTCAGTCAGTTCGGGGTTTGAATCCTTCCTGAAGCGTGTCTCCGTCCACAGCCCAAACCCTTCTGTGTCGGTCGGATAATGGCTCATAATAGCTTTGGTCTTTATTTTGTGTCGAGTTCACTTGTCTCACTGTGAAAAATGATAATGACCTTTTTAATATGATTTCACATTCATGGAAAGAATGTGACTTTCCGCTCTAATCCTCGTAATAGCATTAATGTATTGTGTGAACGGCATAAAAAAGACTGTCAGGGAGATATTAAAAACTAAAAAACCCTGACATATTGCCAACACATGGGCAATTTCTTCAGCTCAGACTGTTCTTCTGACATGATGATCCAACCTCATGCACACTCAGGCTTTTCCTGGTTTTTCTTTGACAGTTCGACTTGGGTGGCAGTTTCCTCTTTCCTGGCGCTGGGTAAATGTGAGTGTGCATTAACAGCAGGATGTTTAGTTCACAGCCGAGTCTTAACCAGGCTTAGCCCGGCCTCGTCTCATCAGCTCTCGTCTTATCCCTGGAACACGCCCACTCAGGCTTTTCTCCTCTTTTTCAAGGGCAGTCCTGGTTGGAGTCGACCTGTAGAAGAGCTAATCCACAGCTAATCCAGCGCTAATCCAGCAGCAACACTGTCAAACACAAACATGATACATTTAGCTCAGTGGAGCATTTAGCTCAACATAGCATTTAGCTCAATGTAGCCTTTAGCTCAGTGTAGTATTCAGCTCTGTGTAGTATTTAGCGCAATGTAACCTTTAGGTCAGTGTAGCATTCAGCTCAGTGTAGCATTTAGCGCAGTGTAGCCTTTAGGTCAATGTAGCATTCAGCTCAGTGTAGCATTTAGCTCAGTGTAGCATTCAGCTCAGTGTAGTCTTTAGCTCAATGTAGCCTTTAGCTCAATGTAGCTTTTAGCTCAACGTAGCTTTTAGCTCAGTATAGTATTTAGCTCAATGTAGCCTTTAACTCAATGTAGCATTCAGCTTAGTGTAGCCTTTAGCTCAATGTAGCATTTAGCTCAATGTAGCCTTTAGCTCAGTATAGTATTTAGCTCAATGTAGCCTTTGACTCAATGTAGCATTCAGCTCAGTGTAGCCTTTAGCTCAGTATAGCATTTAGCGCAATGTATCCTTTAACTCAATGTAGCATTCAGCGCAGTGTAGCCTTTAGCTCAATGTGACCTTTAGCTCAATGTGGCCTTTAGCTCATTGTAGCCTTTAGCTCAGTGTAGCATTTAGCTCAGTGTAGCCTTTAGCTCAGTATAGCATTTAGCTCAATGTAGCCTTTAACTCAATGTAGCATTTAGCTCAGTGTAGCCTTTAGCTGAATATAGCCAACGTAGCCCCTCCAGTCCTCAGGTAGTACCGCTGTACCGTAAACCGTAAAGTAACGTAAACGTACCGCTGTTCCCTGACGTTCATGTTTAGCTCTAGATCGTCCATGAGGTCAAAGCCCTGTGTCCGCCATCGGCTTTTCTTTTGTCTTTTTTGTCGCCTTCGTCATTGTCCTCATCATCATCTTCATCGTCATCATTTTCTTCTTCATCTTTGTCGTCTTTGTCGCCGTCTTTGTCGTTGTCTTCATCTTTGTCTTCTTCATCTTCGTCACCTTTTTTGTCACCAGTCATCGTCTTCATCATCGTCTTCATCTTTGTCACCATCATCTTCTTCATCTTCATCATCTTTGTCATTGCCTTTGTCACCTTCGTCGTTGTCTTCATCTTTGTCTTCATCTTTATCATCTTCTTCATCCTCTTCATCTTCTTCATCTTAGTTGTTGCCCTCGTTGTCGTCTTTGTCGTCATCACCATTGTCATTGTCTTCATCATCGTCTTCATCTTCGTTATCTTCTTCATCTTAGTCATTGCCTTTGTCATCATCTTCGTCCTTGTAGTCGTCTTTGTCGTTTTCTTTGTCGTCTTTGTCATCATCTTTGTCGTTGTCTTCATTTTATTTATCTTCTTCATCTTTGTTGTCTTTTTTGTTGCTGTTTTGCTGCCTTTGTCATTGTTTTCATCATCGTCGTTGTCTTTGTCATCTTCATCGTTGCCTTTGTCGCTGCCTTCGTCGTTGCATTTGTGGTTGTCTTCGTTGTCTTCGTCGTCATCTTTGTTCATTGTCTTCTTCATCCTCTTCATCTTCGTCAACAATTTCTTCAGTCCTCTCTTCCATCTTCTGACCGCACTACCTGTCAGATTAATTTCTATTTTTTTATGTTTCTTCTTTTGGGACAATGTTGACAAAGTTTATTCACAGTTTTTAGAAGTTTTGCTTTTGTCATTTTTGCCCCTTTGTTTTAAATCTTCTCCCTGTTCCTTTCCTTCTGCTGGTCCATCTGTTGATGGTTTAGAACATGTCAGTGGTTCCAGATATCAGTCTAGTTCCTATTGGTCACTGATAGAAGTCAGATATGGATTGTGATTGGATGAGTTCAGTTCTCCTCCAGTCAAAGTCCCACCCACTTCTATAGTTAGATTGATCTGCATCCAGAACCAGGACTGGAACACAGAACAGAACCAGGACTGGAACATAGAACAGAACCAGGACTGGAACGTAGAGACAGAACCAGGACTGGAACATAGAACAGAACCAGAACTGGAACGTAGAGACAGACCCAGGACTGGAACACAGAACAGAACCAGGACTGGAACATAGAACAGAACCAGAACTGGAACGTAGAGACAGAACCAGGACTGGAACACAGAACAGAACCAGGACTGGAACACAGAACAGAACCAGAACTGGAAAATAGAACAGAACCAGAACTGGAACGTAGAGACAGAACCAGGACTGGAACATAGAACAGAACCAGGACTGGAACACAGAACAGAACCAGAACTGGAAAATAGAACAGAACCAGGACTGGAACATAGAACAGAACCAGGACTGGAACACAGAACAGAACCAGGACTGGAACATGGAACAGACGCTGACGTACATGGACTCTTTCGACTGTGTGGGGTTTTTTTGTTTTGTTTTGGTCTGAAATCCGATCCGTCCTCTGCTCGTACTCATGACTTTATTAGTGCGATTCATGCATGATTCATCCTGAAACTGTGATATTTTTGAGGGAATTCAGTCCGAGTGGGTAATTACACCGTAGATCCTGTCAAGGCAAACAGAGAAAACGCTCACTTTTTCGCAGCCTCTTTAAAAGCCTAATGAGTATTTGTCATTTGTAATTACATCTTCGAGTGGCATGCTGACATTCTTGCCTTCACGAAAAAATTCCAAAAACACTCGAATCAATCCACCCTCAAATTATACGCTGGCTTTTGTCGGTACAACCGGGCTTGAGGAAAAAAAAAAAAACAACTACAATTCTACTTTATATGCTAAAGATTGAGTCTAGGTAAGAATGCCTTATCTATATGCAAATTATAAGTTATCAACTTCAATAACTGTTGAACGAGGTGTCTCCAAACATGCTATTGCCTTCATTTGTCAGGCTGCCAGGGTGGCCCAGTTTTTAATGCAAAGCGTTCAATCTTGAGGGAGATGGCAGCAAACACAGACAAATAGATGGAGGAGAAAACGGAGGGGGGGGGGGTTAAGAAAACACGAACGCCAGCCACCATAATGAGGCGTGTTTGCGTCGCTCGCTTTATCTTTATAGCAAATGATAAACCAAGTGGTCAAACACCCCTGTACTGCTAATTGAACTATTTTCTCACTCAGAATAAAGGGAATTATGCAGGTTTTTGGATAAATAAGATGTTGGAGGCGTGTCCTTGAGAGGATGATGAGATGTAGGACGGTCCAAGTACGGTGGCAAATTAGCGCCACGTAGGAAAATAAAAAAAAAAACATTGGTCACTACGAGAATGAATTTGTAAAATATACAGATAAAACCCGTAATTTTGAGAATAAAGTCGTAAAATATCCAGATAAAATGAGAAGAAAGTCAAATACAAAGAGTCAGAATATTATGAGAATAAAGTCATGGAAAAATATAATTTATTAGAATAAAATCGTAAAGTCGTGGAAAAATATAATTTATTTGAATAAAGTCGTAAAATATCGAGATAAAACTCATAATTTTATGAGACTAAAGCCATAATATTGTGGGGAAAAAGTTGTAGTTTAAAAAAACAAACTCATAATTTTAAAAAAGTAATGTACTTTTACGAGATTAAAGTCATGATATTTGTAGAATAAAGTCATAATATTTCAAGAATAACATCATAATTTAAAAACAAGTGTAAAAATATCCTAGTTTTATCATAAGAACCGAATGGATTTGGAATAAATTTCCTCTTTACTGAAGGAGGAACTGACTGAAGTGTTCGACTACAGGGCTAGCACTGTAAGGCTTACGAATTTATAAATTATGACTTTTTAATCACACTATTGAGAATTTATTTTCAAAATATTACAAGTTTAAGTACGACATTATTTTCATTAAATTATGACTTTTTTAAAACTATGAGTTTAACTCGAAATATTAGGACTTTATTCTCATCATTGCTAGTGTTTGTGCTAATACACTGACGTAAAAAACACCCCTTTAATGCTAATTGAAACTATTTTCCTACTCAGAAAAAGGGAATTATGCAGGTTTTTGGATAAATAAGATGTTGGAGGTGTGTCCTTGAGAAGATGATGAGACGTAGGATGGTCCGAGTACTGCGGCAAATTAGCGCCACGTAGGAAAATAAAAAAACACTGGTCACTACGAGACTAAAGTTGTAAAATATACTGAAAAAATGAGAATAAAGTCAAATACAAGAAGAGCCATAATATTACAAGAATAAAGTCATAATTTAAAAACAGGCGGGAAAAATGTCATAATTTACAAAATAAAGTCATAGTATTTTGAGAATAAAGCCATAATATTATGAGAATAACGTCATATTTTAAAAACATTTGGAAAAATATCATGATTTACAAAAATAAAATCGTATCCACTGGTCTTATAATGTAGAACTGGAACATTTTGTGAGGTTCTACTTTAATTTGGGGTTTACGCACAAAGGACAAATACTGAGCCTATTAGCCCCGCCCACCACCAACACATTAGCATTAAGGACTTTGAGGACAGTTCGCACATGTTTGGGTTTGTTTCGTCGTAAGAACTGAACGGATTTGGAGTAAATGACCTGTTTAGTGGAGGAGGAACTGACTATTTATAAATTATGACTTTTTATCGCACTACTACAATTTTTTTTTTTTAAATAGTCTGACTTGAATCTGCTACGGCGTATTAGGATCACACCAAAAAAATAAAAACACTTGTCACTACGAGAATAAAGTCATAAAATATCAAGATAAAACCTGTAATTTTATGAGAATAAAGTCGAATACAAAAATAGAATATTACAAGAATAAACTCTTAACATCGTGGAAAAATGTAATTTATTAGAATAAAGTTGTAAAATATCAGGATTAAACTCAATTTTATGAGACCAAAGCCATAATATTATGGGCAAAAAGTTGTAATTAAAAAAAAAAACCTCATAATTTAACAAAAATAATGTACTTTTATGAGATTAAAGTCGTCATATTTGTAGAATAAAGTCATAACATTTTAAGAATAAAGTCATAATTTAAAAACAGGTGTAAAAATATCCTAGTTTCGTCGTAAGAACCGAATGGATTTGGAATAAATTTCTTCTTTATTGGAGGAGAAACTGACTGAGGTGTTCAACTGCATGTGTGCTGTAAGGCTTACGATTTTATAAATTATGACTTTTTATCGCACTATTGAGAATTTATTTTCAAAATATTACGAGTTTAAGTATGACATTATTTACGTTAAATTATGAGTTTTTTAAAACTACGAGTTTAACTCGAAATATTACGATTTTATTCTTGTCATGGCTGCTGTTTTATTTTTCCGATGTGGCCTAATAACGCCATCGTAACAAACACCCCTTTCATGCTAACTGAAACTCTTTTCTCGCTCGGTAAAAGGAAATTTCGAATTAATAAGGCATTGTGTGACTAACCCAGTCTCATATCAAAATGTGAAATAGCTACGTTTATCCACAATGCAAAACGTATCAGTTTCACAATTAGGGCCTGAAAATTGTAAAATGTTCTAGTTTGTTTTATCCCATTCTTTTCCATTGGCCTGCAGACAGGTCACGTGACCGCTTGCAGCTAGGCTTCTCAAAATAAAAACATGGCGGTCACTCCTTTCATTCTCAGTGGAAAGTGTAGTTGAATGGATATCAACAATTCCAGAAATGTTTTAACAGCTCAGATAACTACAGAATGTAAGGAATAAATACAATAACAAACACTTCACTTGGTTTCGTCTGTGGCAGAGTCCTTAGCAACGAGCATAGCAACGGCAGAAAACGTAACACTGTAACAATTTTTTGTCGAGATGTGAAATATTCATCGTAATAACAAACAAACCAAAGATCATTTACAAGAACTGAACGAATATTGTGAAATTTCAATGTATATTTCTCGCTAGAAATATCACCAGAATGCTTTTTTATGTCCAAACTATCTTGAAATACTATATTGTCCACTGAGAATGAAAGGAGTGACCGCCACGTTTTTATTTTGAGAAGCCTAGCTGCAAGTGGTCACATGACCTGTCTGCAGGCCAATGGAAAAGAATGAGATAAAAAAACGTGAACATTTTACAATTTTCAGGCCCTGATAGTGAAACTGGTACATTTTGCACTGTCGATAAACGTAGCTATTTCACATGTTGATATGAGACTGGGTTGGTGTGAAATGTGTCCTTGAGAGGATGTTGAAATGTAGAAAGATCCAACAACCACTGGTCCGAAAAAAAGAAGAAGAAGGAAAAGTGTTGGTCATAATTTCCAAATAATGGCTGACATTTTCTCTGTCCGGTGTCGACCCCCCCACCCCCCACCCCTCATATGGTACAGGAGTTATTTGACGTGGCCCGGGGGCAGATGGTCTCATAAAACTTATTACCTGAACACACACACACACACAAAAGGCAGCAGCATTACTGAGCTGAAAAGACGGAAACCACACCGATACTTAATTTGTGTTGAAACGACATCGTCAAGGCTGACACCGACGATGGATGGGGGGGGCGGGGCTTCTTGGCAAATCAGTGGGTGTGTGACGACGGAGGATGGATGATACTGAGGAGATGCAGTCACAGGGTCATTATTTAGACAAAGATGTCCAGAATATTCTCCTTCTAACGACTGTTTTACTAACGTTCGATAAACCCTAAAACTGACACCATCACAAACTGGGGAAATGTATGGAAGTAAATCTGTGTCATCAGGTTTTGAATTATAAAAGACATTGAATTTGTAGCACTGAATTTTTTTGCACTGAAATTAAGTATCTGATTTTTTTTTTTTTTTGCACTGAATTTAAGTATCTGATTTTTTTGCACTGAAATAAAGTATTTGAATTTTTTTTTGCACTGAAATTAAGTATCTGAATTTTTTTTGCACTGAAATTAAGTATCTGAATTTTTTTTTTGCACTGAAATTAAGTATCTGAATTTTTTTTGCACTGAAATTAAGTATCTGAATTTTTTTGCACTGAAATTAAGTATCTGAATTTTTGTTTTTTTTTTTTGCACTGAAATTAAGTATCTGAATTTTTTTGCACTGAAATTAAGTATCTGAATTTTTTTTTTTTTGCACTGAAATTAAGTATCTGAATTTTTTTTGCACTGAAATTAAGTATCTGAATTTTTTTTTTTTTTTGCACTGAAATTAAGTATCTGAATTTTTTTGCACTGAAATTAAGTATCTGAATTTTTTTTTTTTTTTTTTTTGCACTGAATTAAGTATCTGATTTTTTTGCACTGAAATAAAGTATCTGAATTTTTTTTTGCACTGAAATTAAGTATCTGAATTTTTTTTTGCACTGAAATTAAGTATCTGAATTTTTTTTGCACTGAAATTAAGTTTCTGAATTCTGAATTTTTCTTACAATTCTGACTTTAATCTTAGAATTCTGACTGTTTTAAATATTTTTTTCGTTATTCTTATGAGATTAAAGTCAGAATTCTGAGAAAAAAAGTCATTTTTAAATCTGACTTTTTTTCTCAGAATAGTAATTTTTAAAAAAAAAAAAAAAATACATTGCACCTTCATTTTAATTTTTCTTTTCCCAGTGGCCCTAATCATCTTCCATAGTTTTCAAAAGTTAATTTTTGCCTGTTTTTTTTTTTTTTTTAAATTGTGACCCATCCACTAAAATCCTCCCATTGTACTTATTGACATATACCAGGCTGCAGAAATCTAAACTAAATGAGTAATCCACTGTGTATATAGTTTAAGGGGGAAAAAAGAAAAGTTTTTGGGTGTTTGTTTACTTTACAAACATGTCATTTAAAGGGTTAAAAATATGAAACAGTAACATGGTGACTGTATTAAACATTACAGTCAAAGCCTTAAAATATGAGTCTATAGCATCATTAATATGTGAACTTTTACCTGGAATCAGGACTCACAGGTTCAAGGGTTAAACTCCTGAAATCTGTTGAATGTTTGGTAGTTTTGATCAGGGCGGAAATAGTTTAAGACATTTATTTGATTCTTTTTTTAAAGAACAGCTGTTGCCGTCTATTGGTTTTATGGTACTTTATAGAATAGAATATATCTTTATTGTCATTGTACATTTGTACAACGAAATTAAAAAGTGCGATCCTAAAAGGTACAATCCCTGACATAAAAAAACACACATACACAATCACACTCGCATAATAAATAGATTAAGGAAGTAAAAACACAGACACAGTCACATCCTATTGCACTATCTTTTAGCAGCATTCAGTGCATTAACTGCAGTCGGGTAGAAGCTTTTTTTTTTTTAATTTTATGTGTATATTTGTGTCCTGACAGAACCACAGTTCAGTGAATGGGAGACGATAATAAAGTCCTGAAATATCGAGATAAAACTGGTAATTTTACAAGAATAAAGTCCTGAAATAAGAAGATAATACTGGTAATTTAACGAGAATAAACTCCTGAAATAAGAAGATAATACTGGTAATTTTATGAGAATAAAGTCCTGAAGTATCAAAATAAAACCCGTAATTTTATGAGAATAATGTCAAATACAAAAAGTCATTATTTTACAAGAATAAAGTCCTGAAATATTAAGATAAAACTAGTCATTTAAGGAGAATAAAGTCTTTTTTTAAGTAAGAACATGTGTTGCCGTCTGTTGGTTTTTTGGTACTTTGGGTGTATATTTGCGTCCTGACAGAACCACAGTGCAGTAAACGGGAGTTAATAACCTTCAGAACACACACTGGGCTCACGGTTTCTGTTCTGTTCGTGTCCACGCTGTGTTTTGTTTTTGTTTTGTTTTTTCTGCATCAGAACCAGACACTCGCAGACAAACCAACATGTGAACATTATAAAAATAGATATGGACTCACAGTACCGGCCTCTGGACCCGGTCCAGTTCAGCACAAGAAAAAAAAAAACCCTCTGGCCTCGAGACAAAGCAGCCTGTCCTTGTTTGAGTTGGCTCAGTCTCAGAGGAATTGATCAGTGCAGACAATAGACTGAGAGTTGGACTGTTAGACCAGGGAAAGGCGATTCAGAAGGAAGAGAGGAATGTCCAACGGCTGTTAGGAAAGACCTGCTGGACTAATGGACCTGTGGATACAGAGATATATGTGTGACTAATACAATTATATATAATAACATCTGTAAATAATATATATACATATATACATACAATATATACATATATAATAATATCTGTGAAAATGAAAAATCACAGTTTTAACTGGTTTCAAAGAGAACAGCTGAATTGGATTATTGGAACTGAACTGAAACTATCCATCCATTCTTCTCTCTGTTCATCCATCCGTTCATCTGTCCGTCTGTCCATCCATCTGTATTGTACCTTTGTTTTGGGTCAGTTCTGTTGTGGTTCGCCCGTCCATCCGTCCATCTGTCTGTCTTTTACCTTTGTTTTGGGTCCGGTCTGTTGCGGTTCCAGGTGGACCTGCACTCATTCCCAGGTCATCCTTTCTGGTGTTAGCATCTCCAGGGGAACCCACAGCATTTCCAGAGCAGATTGGTCGTATTATCCCTTCAGCATCTTCCAGAACCAGCTCAGGACCTGCTGTGTGTGCAGCAGAGTGTCCAGGAGGCCTGGGACCTCCACCGGGAGGCCTGGGACCTCCACCGGGAGGCCTGGGACCTCCACCGGGAGGCCTGGGACCTCCACCGGGAGGCCTCTGACCTCCACCTGGAGGCCCGTGACCTCCACCTGGAGGCCCGTGACCTCTACCAGGAGGCCTGACTCCTCCACCTGGAGGCCTGACTCCTCCACCTGGAGGCCCGTGACCTCTACCAGGAGGCCTGACACCTCCACCTGGAGGCCTGACACCTCCACCTGGAGGCCCGTGACCTCTACCAGGAGGCCCGTGACCTCTGCCTGGAGGCCTGACACCTCCACCAGGAGGCCCGTGACCTCCACCAGGAGGCCTGTGACCTCCACCTGTGGACCAACCCTTTTTCTAAAGCCTGTTCCAAAGGACACTCACCGTCCTGTTGGTCAGAGTCACAAAGGTTTTCTGTCTGCGTTCAGTCATGACACAGAGCTAACGTGATGGTTATGGCGTAGATCAGCTTGTGAGCAGAGCGTCTCCTTTATACTCATCTCCTTTTCACAAAGACCGTCCACTTCAGTGAAACAGCTGTAATCTGCCCGTCAATCATCAGCGTTTTCATGGCAAAAGGCGGAGCTGAAACCCTGCGTTATGAAAGTAAATCTGTGTCATCAGATGTTGAATTATAAAAGACACTGAATTTGTAGCACTGATTTTTTTTTTTTTTTGCACTGAAAGTAAGTATCTGAATTGTTTGTCTCTGAATTCAATTATGTTCATAAATGTAAAATTAAAAAAATTCAGGTGTAATAAATTCAGATACTTAATTTCAGTGCAAAAAAAAAATCAATGCTAGAAATTCAATGTCTTTTATCATTCAGAATCTGATAGCACAGATTTACTTCCATACCCAACGCCCCCCTGATAATAACACACCTGACATACTTGAATAAAATCTACAAACACAGGTTCATCTGTCAGCTTTCATTATCATCGTTCGCATGTTTACATTTAGTGGTTCTCATTTGCCGTGGGCGGTCGTCTGAAAAGGCCTCGTCCTAATAAATATCACATATCACTTCTAAATGCAGAGTTCATGAACTAAACATCATGCTAGCCAATTACACCGTTGCCCCTTCAGCTCCTCCAATATTAACTGACCTCAGCGCGTTACAGTTGATGCGGTCGATTCCTGTTGTTCCCTCGTTAATTAGCTCGACAGCATCGTCCCTGTTCGGCCTCGTAAAGCTCAGGTTGTGCATGATAGTGTATCAGTTAAATATTCGTGTCATTAAACATCTATTAATTCCATTTCTTCCAGACCATATGTCATCGTACTTCGGACTAATTATGTCCCCAAATGGAGTTACGGGGATTTAATGGTTTTTACCCTATGAAAGTAAATCTGTCTCATCAGATTTAGAATTATAAAAGCCAGTGAATTTTTAGCACAGATTTTTTTTTTTTTTTGCACTGAAATTAAGTATCTGAATTTTTTGCATCTGAATTTTTGGCACCTGAATGTTTGCATCTGAATTTATTTAATTCTAAATTTATGAACATAGTTAAATTCAGAGACAAACAATTCAGATACTTAATTTCAGTGCAAAAAAAAAAAAAGAAAATCCAGATATTTGATTTCAGTGCAAAAAAAAAAGATTCTTAATTTCAGTGCAAAAACAATTCAGATACTTAATTTCAGTGAAAAAAAAATTCAGATTCTTAATTTCAGGGCAAAAAAAAAAATCAGATTCTTAATTTCAGTGCAAAAAAAAATCAGATTCTTAATTTCAGTGCAAAAAAAAAAAAAAAATCAGATTCTTAATTTCAGTGCAAAAAAAAATCCAGATACTTCATTTCAGTGCAATAAAAGTTCAGATACTTAATTTCAGTGCAAAAAAAAAAAAGAAAATCCAGATATGTGATTTCAGTACGAAAAAAAAAAAAACAGATTCTTAATTTCAGTGCAAAACAAATCCAGATACTTAATTTCAGTGAAAAAAAAATTCAGACACTTAATTTCAGTGCAAAAAAAAAAAAATCAGATTTTTATTTCAGTGCAAACAAAAATTCAGATTCTTAATTTCAGTGCAAAAAAATTCTGATACTTAATTTCAGTGCAAAAAAAAAAAAAATCAGTACTACAAATTCAGTGTCTTTTATAATTCAAAATCAGATGACAGATTTACTTCCTTAGTAACTCTGTCTATAATTGGATTCAACAGGAAACAATTCAGTTCACGTTTCCTTCCAAAGTACTGATGGGTAAAAGACTTTTTTTTTTTTTCTTTTTTTTCTCCAGTTTGTTTAATCCTGTGTATCAGTTCAATCGGCTGCCGTCCTCACAGCTGTCATGTCAGCGCAGTTCATCAGTTCAGGGAATGAATCCTTGAATGGGTTTACACTTGTTCAGTACGTGCAGCAAACGCATCACTGAACGGGCGTTGAGTTTACCGGACAAGTCTGGAAAAACAACAGGGAACGACAAGGTGTGTGGTTTTGTTTGTGTACCTGTAGTTGAACTATATGAGGAATAAGGCCCATGATTGGACCGTTAATTATCCACTGTCCATGTTTACCTGTTGTGTGTTTTTCAGACCGTCTAACAGAGTGGTTAGCGTTTGTTACCTCCATCTGTCTGTTAGCAAGATAACTCCAAAAGTTATGGACAGATTTGGATGAAATGTTCAGGAAATGTTGATACTGCCACAAGGAACAAATGATTAAATTTTTGTTGGTGATCGGGGGGGGGGCAAAATGTGCTCTCTAGAGCCCCAACAGCCACAGCAGCCAGAAGGAATGTTGTAGAAACATGAAACAAATGCCAAAATTGAATAAATAATGTCCATGACAGTTGACGGGAAGTGCAGTACCATGCTGCAAGAAAAAACAGGAACAGCGCATTTACTAACTTCAATCCCTAGATATCGGTATTAATATTTTAATTGTTGTTTAGATTTTAAAGAATGATTTACCAAACAGTTTTTATGTCAGTACTTATGAACTATAGATGAACATCATTTCCCTAAACTCAGCTCTAACCAGGATAAAAACGACCACATCTAGAACCTGGGGTTCCCCACAGGTCAACACGCTAGTTGCACTTATTAGCATGTAACTTTTATTGATGGACCAACTGTTGTACCTTTTTCAGACATACAAATATTAATGCAATAAAAGTTTCTCATTAAATATTTGTTTTAATACACAAATCCATCTCATACCCTTTGGATGGAAGCAGCCTTTGCGTTCTGTTCCTAAGTTTCCCAGTTGCTAAGTGAGGACATTATTTTCGGAAGGAAACAAATGGTTGGGCAGATGACATTATTATAGAGCAGGAGAACTCTGGGCTGTTCTGCTCCATCCTGTGAAGGCAATTTAGACCCACCATTACCTGGGCTCCGACTCCCTGAGTGAGAACAGTTGCTTACCCCCCCCCCCCCCCCCCCCCCACATGCCTGAAGAGTCTAAATGACCAGGCATAGAGCATCGGACTCAACTGGACTGACCTGGAATGTATTCCCCATATGAGCTGCTGACGAACGGGCTGCCATGTCCCCAAACTATAGGCGAAAAGGAGCACTCCAACTCCAAAGCTAGTGTGGTCTAATGAGGCGACCCGGGAACGCTGGTCTTATTTCACAGCTAGCCTCTAAAAGGTTAGCTCAGCCCAATTAATTCTGCTAGTTATAAAGGTCAGGGCTCTGTGCTAAAGGGCTGGGGAAAAGCTATACAAGGGCCTCTCACTGCCGTCTCATTACTTAGGCTTCATCACGCTTCATTTTCAAGTCGTAGCCATTGTTTAAACATGATCGGAGGGCGCCAAAAGGAAGGATCTGGACTTGAGCCCGAGGCTAATCCGAAGTTTTGGACGCAGTTGGAGAAGACTCTTGGTACGCGAGAAGGCAAAGGTGCTCCGGTTTGTCTGACCTGGTTTTGACTTCAGAAATAGTTCAACTCCACCCGGAGCAGATCGTCATCTACTGCCGTCAACAGTGGACGGAAAATGAACAAGGCGGTGTCAAAGGGTTGATTTATGGCAGCAAAACTTCTTCTTTTCATGATGGCGTTTGACAAGCGTTATGTATGACCATGGTTACTATAGTAACCAAAACTAAAGCGACTAAAGAAAATGTAGGACTTGAGAGGAAGTACCCAAGGTGAAGCAACTTCCAGATCTACAGACCTTCAAGAGTGGTCATACTTTTAATCTCATCAGCTGATTGGACATGAACTATTGTGACGATGCTGTTTCCGATGGCGTCTTTTGCCACGTTTCCACAACGTGGTACTGACTCGACTCGACTCTGCCTTTTTGTGTTTCCATTATGAAAAAGGACCTGGAATCTGGTACCCGGTACTAGTTTTTTGGTATCACCTCCGCTGAGGTTCCAGGACTGGGGACCAGATACTAAAAGGTGACATGTAAACACTGCAGACCACTGATTGGTCAGAGTCGTCTCTGTGACCCGCCCTTTTACAATAAACAGATGCAGTAGTTGACAGTAAATATGTTGGTAGGTGAGTCCACATGATGACAGTCTGTAAAACTACACCATGGTTTGTCCAGGAGGTTCAGACATAAAAATTCAGCATGAGTTTGATGAGACAACATGCAACGAGCAAGTTTATCAGCAACACTGAGCAGACGACACGGAAGTA
>NW_021941593.1:142401-172401 GCF_902148855.1 Sphaeramia orbicularis | reverse complement strand
GCTTCTGCTTCATCCTCTGAAGCGACATCAACCCAAAATGAAAATGTGTCTGGAACATCCCTGTAGACTGTTGGACTTCTACTTAAACACAATTGTATCCATTATTAATTATCTATAGACAACTGACAGTAGGAACATTAGTCTCTTTTCCATCAGAAATCTGAGCAAAACTTTACAAATACACACAACAGACAGAATATTAGTACAATTTCACCGATTTATATTCAGACATGTCAGGTTGTTTCTGTGAATTATGTAAAAACTGGACAAAAATTACACAAAAAATGAACAAAATTAAAAAAAACATGAAAAAAATGTACTAAAATTTGACAAACGTGAACAAAATGAACAGAAATAATCAAAAATTACACAAAAAAATGACATGAATAAGACATAAAATGTGACAAACATGAACAAAATTAAGAGAAATAATCAAAAATTAAGAAAAAAAAATTACAAAATCCATGATGAAAGCAACAAAACATGCACAAAAATGAAGAAAACAATGAAATATCCACAAAAGATTGGTCCAATTACACTGATTTATATTCAGACATGTCAGGTTATTTATATTTGTTCAGTTTATTCACATTTTTTATTCCTTGTTCAATATGCTCTCAAGTCGATCATTAAAATAATAGCAGAATAACCTGTAAATTATGTAAAAACTGGATAAAAATAATAATAAAAAATGAACAAAATAAAAAATAATATGAGTAAGATATACTAAAATTTGACAAACATGAAGTAAATGAACAGAAATATCCAATGCTGCGGTCTGTTCCAGGACACTCTGGGAAACAGTGTGAAAAGTGTTGTTTTATTCCTGTTTGTATGAAGGTTAGTCACAGTGTCCACTATAAGAAAAAAAAGAGAACAGCTCAAAAAGTTATCCACTGTAAGAAAAAAAAGAGAACAGCCCAAAAAATTATCCACTATAAGAAAAAAAAAGAACAGCTCAAAAAATTATCCACTTCCAGTGGGTTACTTCCTTAGCATTAGCCACATTAGCTGAAGGCCTTAAAAATTTCCAGCCTATGGTTTTATTTTTTGTGGTGGCCTTAAATTTAAAGCAAGAGACCTTTTGGGTAAACAGCACCCCCTAATTGAAAAGGTGGACGAAGTTTTTTTTTTCTTAGTGGGTAATTTTTTGGGCTGTTCTCTTTCTTTTTCTTCTTATAGTGGATAATTTTTTGGGCTGTTCTCTTTTTCTTCTTATAGTGGATATTTTTGGGGCTGTTCTCTTTCTTTTTCTTCTTATAGTGGATATTTTTGGGGCTGTTCTCTTTCTTTTTCTTCTTACAGTGGATATTTTTGGGGCTGTTCTCTTTCTTTTTCTTCTTACAGTGGATATTTTTGGGGCTGTTCTCTTTCTTTTTCTTCTTACAGTGGATATTTTTGAGGCTGTTGCACCTCTGGGCCACTGCAGTTAGTCCCAGTGTACAGAAGAACAGACTGTGTGTATGTGAGTGGTTACAGTTTACCCATAATGCATCAGTCAGATGTCTGAACTGACTCCACAGGTGACACAGTCAGTTCAATGATGCTGGTGTTCATTTCACTCAAACGTCTGGATTTAGACGTTTCAGCCGCTGCACACATCCATCACATTCCAAACCTATTAAAGACTGATGATTAGTACACACACACACACACACACACACATTTAACAGTAAAACTCAGTCTTTTCCTCAGTCCACAAAGGAAACACAATTATTTATAAAAAAATAGGAAGTTTCTGGTTGGGGGGGTGGGGTGGGGGCTTAAAGCAGACCAACTGGAACACCACTGGTATAGTCACTTATACACTCTAACGACTAACTGTGACTAACACCCCCCCATTTCTGCCTCAGTCCCCCCCCCCCCTCAGCTTTGTCATTCAAAACGCCCCCCAATGTTGATCCAGTGTGCACATGCACACGCACATGGACATACACATGCACACACACGTACACATGCACACTCACATGCACATACGCACATGCACATACACATGCACATGGACATACACATGCACACGCACATACACATGCGCACGCACATGGACATACACATGCACACACACGTACACATGCACACTCACATGCACATACGCACATACACATGCGCACACACATACACATGCACACACACATGCACACACACACACACACATGCACATGCTTTGTGGACACACATCATACATCTGTGGAACACACAGCAGCGACACTCGTTTTCCTCAAATGGACTGTGCGCTTTTAGACGAACTGGACGGTGAAATATCTACAATATGAAAGTTTTCTTCCTCAGTGACGACGATGATGACGATAATGATGAGTTTCATTCAGATCAAAAATAAATCACATTTCTCCTGCTGTTCCATTACACACAGAGTCGATGTAAAGACACGAAATGATACAAAAGCACAGCAGGCGACACATGGAAACACAAACATGCACTGACGGAGGACGGTAATACAGAAAGACAACGACTGAGGCTCCGCCCACAGCAGGTCTGAATGCACCATTTAGATTTTTAGGTGACACCTCTGTCATATATGATACAAGGGTCACTGAAGGGTTAACGTCCACAGAATACGAGGGGGGGGGGGGCATCAGGCCCATCATGTGTTAGCCCGGCCCTGCTCAGTCTGTCCTAAACATGAGGACACTCAGTGGCACAGAAAGGGTCCCCTGGGGCCCCAAGCAAAATACAGGGGTTGGACAAAATAATGGAAACACCTTAAAAAATCAACAAAATATAATTTAATATGGTGTAGGTCCGCCTTTTGCGGCAATTACAGCCTCAATTCTCCGAGGTATTGATTCATACAATTTGTGAATTGTTTCCAAAGGAATTTTAAGCCATTCTTCAGTTAGAATACCCTCCAACTCTTTTAGAGACGATGGCGGTGGAAATCGACGTCTTACTTGAATCTCTAAAACTGACCATAAATGCTCAATAATGTTGAGGTCTGGGGACTGTGCCGGCCATACGAGACGCTCAACTTCATTAGAATGTTCCTCATGCCATTCTTTAACAATTCTAGCTGTATGGATTGGGGTATTATCATCTTGAGGTGAAGGTGTTTCCATTATTTTGTCCAACCCCTGTACATATACGTGTGTGTGTGTGTGTGTGTGTGTGTGTGTGTGTGTGTATGTATGTATGTATGTATATATATATGTATATATATATATATATATATATATATATATATATGCATAGCACGCAACCTGCATGCAATATCTCACTCTGACAGAGACAGACAGGTGAGGGAGGGGCAATTTGAACTCAGGGGGGCCCCTTCAGAGAATTTGAGACAGCTAGTTGTTATGGCAGCTTCTCACTGCCGCTGTGTAGTGAACTTATTCTTTAGACTGTTTGTGTCAAGTCTGTTGGTCCTTTGGGGGCCCCTGCTGGCTTAGGGGCCCCAAGCAGCTGCCTGCCTTGCCTAATGGCAAGCTGCACCACTGAGGACACTGATGACTCCATCTGACCCTGGTGTTTTCAGACTGAAAAAACTCCTATTCATGGAAGTGGAACCCAGTCCAGGTCTTCCCTCCAGCTCCTCCCACACTTGTACCTCCTTCCACACCTGTAGCTTCTCCCACCTGTAGCTCCTCCCACACCTGTACCTCCTCCCACACCTGTAACTCCTCCCACACCTGTAGCTCCTCTGTCGTTTGGAGGTCTTATCAGCAGCTCCTTTTCCCAGCTCGGCACCACATTGTTAACCCCCCCCCCCCCCAGGAGGAGAATGTCCGTCCCCCACCTGTATCATTCACCTGAGCTCCAGGAAGAAGAAACACTACTGTGGAGTTGGAGATGTGTGAGTGTGAAGTTTGGATCATAAACGGTGTTATTCTGACAGCACGCTGCACCAGTCCTGGGGGGGGGGGGGGGTTTCAAACATGTGTGTCCACGGACCTTAACCAGCCCACCAAAGGTTTATGGGATAGATTTATGAAGTTAAACTGAAGATATTTAGAGTCAAACATGTGGAACTTATGTCAGTTCAGGCTCTACAGACACACCAATGGGATCTGAAACGTAAAATCATATCATGTTAACCTTTAAATAATGACTCTAAGGTTTGTTCTTAGTTTAATGTGTAAAAAATATTACATTATGTATAAATAAGGACAATTCTAAAATGTTCTCTTTGTTTTATATAGAAGTAAATCTGTGTCATCCAGATTTTGAATTATAAGATTTTGAATTTGTAGCACTGAATTTTTATTTGCACTGAAATTAAGTATCTGAATAGAATTTGTTTGGTTTGCGTTGGAGGTGTGACGGTTCTGTCAGAGGAGCTCAGGTGGAAACAACACTAGTCTGAGTGGTTGTTTTTGTTGTTCTCTGGGTCTCGACTCGTGTCCGACCTGAAGAGGGTGACTGTCGGTGCCGGTGGGGGCGCAGGCGCTGGTCATGTGTGGGCGTGGGTCATGTGTGGGTGCGGATCATGTTTGGGCGCGGGTCATGTGATGGCCATGTTTGGATGTGGGTCATGTTTGGGCATGGGTCATGTGCGGGTGCAGATCATGTTTGGGCATGGGTCATGTGTGAGCTCTGGTCATGTGTGGGCACGGGTCATGTGGGTGCAGGTCATGTGTGGGCACGGGTCATGTGTGGGCTTGGGTCATGTGTGGGCACAGGTCATGTGTGGGCTTGGGTCATGTGTGGATGTGGGTTATGTGTGGGCATGGGTCATGTGTGGGTAATGTGTGAGTTCAGGTTATGTATGGGCGCGGGTCAATGTGTGGGCACAGGCCATGTGCGGGCGCGGGTCATGTGTGAGCTTGGGTTATGTGTGGGTCATGTGTGGGCTCTGGTCATGTGTGGGCATGGGTCATGTGAGGGTGCGGGTCATGTGTGGGCATGGGTCATGTGTGGGCTCTGGTCATGTGTGGGTGCGGGTCATGTGTGGGCGTGGGTCATGTGTGAGCTTGGGTTATGTGTGGGTCATGTGTGGGCTCTGGTCATGTGTGGGCATGGGTCATGTGAGGGTGCGGGTCATGTGTGGGCATGGGTCATGTGTGGGCTCTGGTCATGTGTGGGTGTGGGTCATGTGTGGGCGTGGTTCATGTGTGGGTGTGGGTCATGTGTGGGTAATGTGTGAGCTCGGGTCATGTGTGGGCGTGGGTCATGTGTGGGTGCGGGTCATATGTGGGCTCGGGTCATGTGTGGGTGTGGGTCATGTGTGGGTGCAGGTCATATGTGGGCATGGGTCATATGTGGGCATGGGTCATGTGTGAGCTCTGGTCATGTGTGGGCACGGGTCGTGTGGGTGCGGGTCATGTGTGGGTGCAGGTCATGTGTGGGCATGGGTCATGTGTGGGCTCTGGTCATGTGTGGGCGTAGGTCATGTGTGGGTAATGTGTGAGCTCGGGTCATGTGTGGGCGTGGGTCATGTGTGGATGCGGGTCATATGTGGGCGTGGGTCATGTGTGGGCTCGGGTCATGTGTGGACATTGATCATGTGTGGGTAATGTGTGAGCTCAGGTCATGTGTGGGAGCAGGTCATGTGTGGGTGCGGGTCATATGTGGGTGTGGGTCATGTGTGGGTGCGGGTCATATGTGGGTGTGGGTCATGTGTGGGCATTGATCATGTGTGGATGTGTGGGTAATGTGTGGGCTCGGGTCATGTGTGGGCTCGGGTCATGTGTGGGCTTGGGTCATGTGTGCCCCCCCTGGTTCTGCATCCCCTCAGTTGTGCGGTGCAGATGGAACCCTGGAAAAAGGCCCACGTCGAGGTGCTTTTCCACTTCACAACAGCATTAAGCATCAATTATTCACGGGCCCTGAAATAAAGCAGTTTTCCTCTTCTATCTCTGAAGGAGGAAAGAGTGAATTCCAAATGAAAAGGAGACGCCGAAGCGCTCTCGATTCCAACACTTGTGCAATTAAAACGTCACTTTGTAAAAGATTCAAACCGCAGAATTACAAAAAAAACAGAAAAGTGAGTCTAGTCTGGAGGCTTTTTTTTTTTTTCAAAGTCGAAGATAAGACGTAACCCTTAGATTATTCCCATTCATGTTTCACTTTGTATTGTACTTTTAAATTAATAATTCATCGCGTCCTTATCGATGCTCTCGCTTAAGTTGAAGGCGCAGACACGAGCGTTCTGGCAGTGTACGAGTGTTTGAATCCCATAATAATCACCACCGCAGCGGTCGTCAACACACGTCTGGACTGTTTGAATGGATCAGATCTGAACCTTCATGTTGTAGTTTGGCCTAAAACCTCCAGTTATTTCATAAACCTCAGTGTTTTTATGGAAGTAAATCTGTGTCATCAGATTTTGAATTTTAAAAGCCGTTGAATTTATAGCACTGATTTTTTTTATTTTTTTTTGGCACTGAAATTAAGTGTCTGAATTTTTTTATTTTTTTTTTTTACTGAAATTAAGTATCTGAATTTTTGTTTTTTAACTGAAATTAAGTATCTGATTTTTTTTGCACTGAAATTAAGTATTTGGATTTTTTTTTTTTTTTTTGCCCTGAAATTAAGTATCTGAATTTTTTTAAACTGAAATTAGGTATCTGATTTTTTTATTTATTTATTTATTTTTGCACTGAAATTAAGTATCTGGATTTTTTTTTTGCACTGAAATTAAGTATCTGAATTTTTTTTTTACTGAAATTAAGTATCTGATTTTTTTTAAAACTGAAATTAAGTATCTGATTTTTTTCATTTTTTTTGCACTGAAAGTAAGTATCTGATTTTTTTTTTTTGCACTGAAATTAAGTATCTGAATTTTTTTTAACTGAAATTAAGTATCTGATTTTTTTATTTTTTATTATTATTTTTTGCACTGAAATTAAGTATCTGAATTTTTTTTTTACTGAAATTAAGTATCTGATTTTTTAATTTTTTTATTTTTTTTTTTGCACTGAAATTAAGTATCTGATTTTTTTTTTTTTTTTTGTGATTTTTTTTTTTTTTTAATTTTTGCACTGAAAATAAGTATTTGGATTTTTTTTTTTCACTGAAATTAAGTATCTGAATTGTCTCTGAATTCAACTATGTTCAGAAATTTAGAATTAAAAAAATTTTGATGCAAAAAATTCAGATACTTAATTTCAGTGCAAAAAAAAAATTCAGTGTTGCAAATTCAGTGGCTTTTCTAATTCAAAGTCTGATGACACAGGTTTACTTCCATATCCACCCTTTTTTTTATCAGCTTCTACCATAAACAGGTCTGCAGATAAGTCTGTTCTCCGGTAACGACAGCTCAGTGTTGAAGTCCATTATTTAGAAAAAACTTTTATTTTTTTTTTGTCCTGATTGGACCCTGATGAGCTGAACTGGACTGATCCATCACATAGACCAGTCCACCGGTTCCTCTGACGTTCACCAGGTTCAGTGTTTGTCATGTCAGTCATATTAAAACACTGAACCAGTCCAAGTATATGGAAGAGATTTAACCCTTTTATGCATCAGGTAGAAGAACCTTAGTCCAGAGTTTTTTCCAGGGTGTTTTTATTCCTCTTTAGGCGTGAAGAAAAAAAAACAAAAACAATGCAATTGAAAGTTTATTTTTATTTACTTTTTTGATGAACCTATTAGAAAAGTTATATAAATGTAAAAGAAAGCTGATGTAGCAGCAGCAGCATAAAATAAATAAATAAGTAAATAAATAAATTTCATGTGGGTGTGAAATTATGGAATGGACCTTATGATGCATTTAAATGATCCACTCCTTTGGTGAAGTTTAAAAAAAAATAAAAAGTACCTTAAGTTTAAAATTATTTGGAAATGTTGAATTGAGATGGTAGATATGTTTTTTTTTTATTATTATGTTGTGAATGCTCGATGCTGTACACATTTAAGTTGATGTAAGCAGTGTATTAGTTGAAAAGGACGGGCAAAAAAATAAGCTTTTGCTTCTAGCCTATTCCTTTTTTGGTTTTTATGTTTATTACAATTACTGAGTACAAAGATTGTTGCAAAACCAAAAAAATAAAATAAAATTCATTCATTCATTCATTCATTCATGTAAGATCCGCTGTTTAATAGAGGAATAGAACCCGGGAGTTGGATGTAGAAAGTACGTAAAGTTTCAGTTTCATTTCACTCCAGTGTTAGTTACATTAGTAATGGACTGCACCTCCACATATAGAACTACTGCCCCCCCCCCCCCAATAGATAGATAGATAGATAGATAGATGTACATAGTATCTCTCTGTCTAAAGGCACCAGTGTTGAATGTATCTGAATAGTGGGCGGAGCTAAAACTGCCCCCCCCCCCCCCCCCCCCCCCCCCCATACCATCTGAATTCCCCAGTGCAAACACATGTATATGTTTCATGAGCTCCAGGAACAAGACTGGAATGGAATGAAATATTAAAGAGTACAACTGCACCTGTCACTGCAGGAGTACATGTGTGAATATGAGTATATGAGTGTGTGTGTGTGTGTGTGTGTGTGTGTGTGTGTGTGTGTGTGTGTGTGTGTGTGTGTGTGTGTGTGTATAGATAGATAGATAGATTTTATATCCATCCACATCTGTTTGTTTTGGTCATGTGACTCTAGTTGGACTCAGAGGTCTTTCCAGTACAGTTTTGGGTCAAATATCAATTTAACGACGAACAAACACGTGGAACAACAACTATTCAGAGAAAAACCAGAGTTTGGGTGAAACTGTAGTTTTTCTGTTAGACAAATTTATATGAACAAGTTAAATTCACACAGTTTGAGGGTCAGTGGTAAACAGACTAATGATGTCAGCTGCCACAGAAGTACATTATTCAGATTAAATTCAGAATAATAAACCTAATCCTAAATGATTATTAGACTATTCTCCGGGGTCCCACAGCCTGCGGCAGTGTTCTGTCTGTGGCATTTTTAAAATGTTTTCATGAAAAGGCTGATGGTATCAGAGCTAAAATGTGTGATTCTGTCAGTTCTGAGGCAGATTGGTGAAAAACATCTACACACGTGTGATCCAAAGTTATCATCTACATTTGTGATCAAATGTTGGGCGTGGCTGTGATGAGCTCGTGGCTAAGCGGTCGTTCTCAGAAGTATAAAACTGTGTATCGCGCAGAATGTCACATTGAGCCCACGATACGGTGTCCTCTCGCTGTCGGTGGCCTCGGCAGTCGCATCAGGAGGCGGTTGCGCAGGAGGGCGAGGGCCTTAACACCACTTGCGGTTTAATTATCATTATTATCATCATTATTTTTATCGTTATTATTAATATTATTATTATCATTATTATCATTATTATTATTATCATTACTATTACCATCATCATCATTATTTTTATTATCATCATCATTATTATCGTCATCGTCAGCTGATAAAGGTGGATTGTTGTGCTGGCATCGTTAGTAAAATAACTATCTAACTGTTAAACAGGACAGAGTTTCTTCTCTCAGTCTTTAAAGTGACAGGACACCAGAGGAATCATGGGAATAAGCCAGGGGGCGTGGCTACAGCGCTGATGAATGGAGGACTCTCTGACATTGATTGAAGTCGTCTTTAGTGATTTACTTTGGCCGAGGTGCATGAACCTGATATTTTCCATCCATCCTCCTGCACAACGTGCCCCCCCCCCCCACACACACACACACACACACACAGAAGCCTGCCCCCCCCCACCCCCGAAGTCTGTTTCAGCACATTAGTGAGCACCGCTCCCATCCAGGGCTTTGCTCAAGGACACCTCAGCAGGGACAGTGCCATTGATTTCCATTGTCGCTGTGGAGGCAGACATGTTCTTTGACTTCATATAGAAGACATTGAATTTGTACCAATGAAGTGTGTTTTGTACTGAAATTAAGTATCTGAATTGTTTGTCTCTGAATCAAATCAAGTTTTATGTATATAGCGCCAAATCATAACAAAAGTTAGCTCATGACACTTTACATATAGAGTTGGTCCAAACCAGACTGAAGCCAGTTTACAGAAACCAACAGAATCCTCCAGCAGCAAACACCAGTGACAGTGGAAGGAAAAAGTACCTTTAACAGCAGAACCTGGAGCAGACCCACACTGAGGAGGATGGACGAGTGACAGGAGGAGAGAAAGGGTTAAAGAGAGAGGGTAAAGGAAGAGAGAAAGAGAGAGAGACTGGGGGAGAAGGGGGGGGGGGTAGGGGGAGACACATGGATGGAACTGATGCACAGAAAACTGAACTAGAACATCTATGGAACTATAGAATAAACACTATCATAACTATATGGATAAGTGAGTGATGATGATGAAGGACGAGAGAGGCAGGACCACAGCAGCAGGTCCAGAGAGGATCCAGAGAAAACCTGTGAGGTGATAAAGCACAGACTCCAGGGAAGAAGTCAAGTCAGTAACATGTATTCACTGGGGCGTAAACAGGAGAGAAAAGGTCAGGGAGAAAGAGGAGCAGAGAGGAGGTCAGAGAGGAGGAGGAGCAGAGAGGAGCTCAGTGTGTCCAGATGAGTCTCCAGCAGTCTAAGCCTATAGCAGCAGAACTAAGAGCAGCCTGAGCCACCTTAACTATAAGATTAATCAAAAAGGAACATTTGAACCTACTCCTAAACACAGACAGGGTGTCTGCCTCCAGGACCGAGGCAGGGAGGTGGTTCCACAGTCACGGAGCTTGATAGCTGAAAGCTGAATTCAACTATGTTCATAAATTTAGAATTAAAAAAAATCAGATGCAATAAATTCAGGCGTAATAAATTCAGACACTTAATTTCAGTGCAAAAAAAAATCAGTGTTAGAAATTCAATGCTTTTTATAATTCAAAATCTGATGACACAGATCTACTTCCGTACGACACCACTGGTTTCACTAGGACACACTCAGTATCGGACCGATACCTGATCCTGGTCTGGGTATGAGTGCATCCCTATCTCTGAGTGTCCTATAAAGGGTTCAAAACACAACCACCAGTTGGATAGTAGTCGTGGTAGCTACCTCCTAAAATGTATCAGAGTACTGACCCAGTTGACAGTGCCCCCCCCCCCCAGTTCCCTCCGTCCATGAAGTCGACTTAAATAATGCATGGGATCTGAGGGCGTCGGCCTGAAATGCCCTGGGTAGATTCAGCAGCATCGGCCGTTTGGGACAGCGTCTGGACCCTGAGGTGTGAAGATGGATCTGCTGATCCGCTGATAGGACGAGCACAGCTGTGACAGCGACAAGGCCTGACTCAGCGGTGGGAGGGGCCAGACCACGCCTCCGCTGTCACTCTGCATTTAGAACCGAAAGCAGGAATCGATCCGGCATCCGTTCAGCCCGGACAAGAGCTTTAAACACCGACACAAGCATGACGGACAAGGCTCTGATATTCCATTATCCATCTGGACGGTCACCGCGGCAACGCCTGACAGCTGCTACACTGAGTCAACTAATAACTTTAACCCTCTGCTGTCCAGGTGAGTATATGAAACACACTTTAACCCTCTGGTGTCCAGGTGAGTATATTAAACACACTTTAACCCTCCGGTGTCCAGGTGAGTATATTAAACACACTTGAACCCTCTGCTGTCCAGGTGAGTATATGAAACACACTTTAACCCTCCGGTGTCCAGGTGAGTATATTAAACACACTTTAACCCTCTGCTGTCCAGGTGAGTATATTAAACACACTTTAACCCTCTGCTGTCCAGGTGAGTATATTAAACACACTTTAACCCTCCGGTGTCCAGGTGAGTATATTAAACACACTTTAACCCTCTGCTGTCCAGGTGAGTATATTAAACTCACTTTAACCCTCCGGTATCCAGGTGAGTATATTAAACACACTTTAACCCTCTGCTGTCCAGGTGAGTATATTAAACACACTTTAACCCTCTGCTGTCCAGGTGAGTATATTAAACACACTTTAACCCTCCGGTGTCCAGGTGAGTATATTAAACACACTTTAACCCTCCGGTGTCCAGGTGAGTATATTAAACACACTTTAACCCTCCGGTGTCCAGGTGAGTATTATTAAACACACTTTAACCCTCCGGTGTCCAGGTGAGTATATTAAACACACTTTAACCCTCCGGTGTCCAGGTGAGTATTATTAAACACACTTTAACCCTCCGCTGTCCAGGTGAGTATATTAAACACACTTTAACCCTCTGGTGTCCAGGTGAGTATATTAAACACACTTTAACCCTCCGGTGTCCAGGTGAGTATATTAAACACACTTGAACCCTCTGCTGTCCAGGTGAGTATATGAAACACACTTTAACCCTCCGGTGTCCAGGTGAGTATATTAAACACACTTGAACCCTCTGCTGTCCAGGTGAGTATATTAAACACACTTTAACCCTCCGGTGTCCAGGTGAGTATATTAAACACACTTTAACCCTCTGCTGTCCAGGTGAGTATATTAAACTCACTTTAACCCTCCGGTATCCAGGTGAGTATATTAAACACACTTTAACCCTCTGCTGTCCAGGTGAGTATATTAAACACACTTTAACCCTCTGCTGTCCAGGTGAGTATATTAAACACACTTTAACCCTCCGGTGTCCAGGTGAGTATATTAAACACACTTTAACCCTCCGGTGTCCAGGTGAGTATATTAAACACACTTTAACCCTCCGCTGTCCAGGTGAGTATATTAAACACACTTTAACCCTCCGCTGTCCAGGTGAGTATATTAAACACACTTTAACCCTCCGCTGTCCAGGTGAGTATATTAAACTCACTTTAACCCTCCGGTGTCCAGGTGAGTATATTAAACACACTTTAACCCTCTGCTGTCCAGGTGAGTATATTAAACACACTTTAACACTCTGCTGTCCAGGTGAGTATATTAAACACACTTTAACCCTCCGCTGTCCAGGTGAGTATATTAAACACACTTGAACCCTCTGCTGTCCAGGTGAGTATATTAAACACACTTTAACCCTCTGCTGTCCAGGTGAGTATATTAAACACACTTTAACCCTCTGGGGTCCAGGTGAGTATATTAAACACACTTTAACCCTCCGGTGTCCAGGTGAGTATTATTAAACACACTTTAACCCTCCGGTGTCCAGGTGAGTATATTAAACACACTTTAACCCTCCGCTGTCCAGGAGAGTATATTAAACACACTTTAACCCTCCGCTGTCCAGGTGAGTATATTAAACACACTTTAACCCTCCGCTGTCCAGGTGAGTATATTAAACTCACTTTAACCCTCCGGTGTCCAGGTGAGTATATTAAACACACTTTAACCCTCTGCTGTCCAGGTGAGTATATTAAACACACTTTAACCCTCTGGTGTCCAGGTGAGTATATTAAACACACTTGAACCCTCCGGTGTCCAGGTGAGTATATTAAACACACTTTAACCCTCTGCTGTCCAGGTGAGTATATTAAACACACTTTAACACTCTGCTGTCCAGGTGAGTATATTAAACACACTTTAACCCTCCGCTGTCCAGGTGAGTATATTAAACACACTTGAACCCTCTGCTGTCCAGGTGAGTATATTAAACACACTTTAACCCTCTGCTGTCCAGGTGAGTATATTAAACACACTTTAACCCTCTGCTGTCCAGGTGAGTATATTAAACACACTTTAACCCTCTGCTGTCCAGGTGAATATATTAAACACACTTGAACCCTCTGCTGTCCAGGTGAGTATATTAAACACACTTTAACCCTCTGCTGTCCAGGTGAATATATTAAACACACTTGAACCCTCTGCTGTCCAGGTGAGTATATTAAACACACACTGTCCCGTCTTCGTTGCCTGTCTTTCGTCCTTAATCTCAGTCACTGGGTTCAATCCTTCCAGGACGTTGGGTTGAACTGAATGTGTTGTTTCTCATTTAGATGAAACCAATCCGACAGAAGCTCATTTGTATTCTCTGGTGTCTGTCCAAATGTCCATGCAGCGTGAAATGAAAACTCCAAACGGTGTCAGTTGTACTCACACTTCCACTGACAGTGTGGACGCTCATGTGTGTGTTTGTGTGTGTGTGGGTGTGTGTTTGTGTGTGGGTGTGTGTGTGTGGGGGGTTGGACTCATTCATCCCACACTGCTGCTGCTTTTCTGACTTCTGTTCATAATCATAAACATTTGTTTGTGTTGTCGACATAATAAATACACAGACAGTTTTAGATCCAACACCAGGTCTGTACGGTTTATCTGAAAAAGAACAGACTCCAAACAATGAGTGAACATTCAGCAGAAAAAGTCATGTGACCCCAAAGATGAAGTGGAAAGATTTGGGATTTGGTGGTTAAAGGTCAAAGGTCAAAGGTTAGGGTTTTCATAATACCATCTGTAACTGGTACAAGTATATGAACATGTGACACTGTACGAACTGAGGACGTGTGAAACTGAAACCACAGACACCAGTGGACAACTGTGGAAAGTACCTGAGCTTTAAGAACAGGAGGGGTGTTTAATATACTCACCTGGACAGCAGAGGGTTAAAGTGTGTTTAATATACTCACCTGGACAGCAGAGGGTTAAGGTGTGTTTAATATACTCACCTGGACAGCAGAGGGTTAAGGTGTGTTTAATATACTCACCTGGACAGCAGAGGGTTAAAGTGTGTTTAATATACTCACCTGGACAGCAGAGGGTTCAAGTGTGTTTAATATACTCACCTGGACAGCAGAGGGTTCAAGTGTGTTTAATATACTCACCTGGACAGCAGAGGGTTAAAGTGTGTTTAATATACTCACCTGAACACCAGAGGGCTAAAATGTGTTTAATATACTCACCTGGACACCAGAGGGTTAAAGTGTGTTTAATATACTCACCTGGACAGCAGAGGGTTAAAGTGTGTTTAATATACTCACCTGGACAGCAGAGGGTTCAAGTGTGTTTAATATACTCACCTGAACACCAGAAGGCTAAAATGTGTTTAATATACTCACCTGGACACCAGAGGGTTCAAGTGTGTTTAATATACTCACCTGGACACCAGAGGGTTAAAATGTGTTTAATATACTCACCTGGACACCAGAGGGTTCAAGTGTGTTTAATATACTCACCTGGACACCGGGGGTTTGAAGTGTGTTTAATGCCATTGGCTTCTGATCCGTTGCTATGGTTACGTCCTGCACCTGGTAAATATCGCAGGGTTGATATGGAAGTGTGCGATCGTCAGATAGTGACTGTTATTGGAGCAGCTCTGAGCTAATGACCCTCTGAGGTTCAAATCAGACTGATCTGATGAACGGACGAACTGCGACAAACTCATTAGACAGTTTACAGCAGATATAATCAGTTCACACACTTTAAGGTCTTTGATTAACCCATTAACACCCACTTCTACTGTTAGGGCTGTTCCACCATCAGGTTTTCTCTGTATTTAACCTTTCATTAAGTGATTTATCACCATTTATTGTCATATTTTTGCCTTCAATTTGTGTTTTTTTCAGTATAAATCCTGTGTTTTCTATATTAAATTCACTGATCATGCAGGTCACAGGTGTCAAACATGCGGCCCGGGGGCCAAATCCAGTCCGCCAAAGGGTCCGATCTGGCCCCTGGGATGAAATTGTGAAATGCAAAAATTATGAAGAAGATATTACCAATCAAGGATGTGAAAATCATTTTAGGTCACTTCAATCTGAAGTGGGTCAGAACCAGTAAAATACTATCATAGCAACCTATAAATAATGAAAAACACCAATTTTTGTCCTTTTTTTAGTATAAAGAAAGTAAAATTACACAAAAATATTTATATTTACAGACTTTTACAAAAAATGTGAATAACCTGAACTAATATGAACAAAATGAAATTTCTTAAGAGACATATGTAGAATTTTACTAATATTCTGCCTATTACTAAATGTTTTGTGTATTTGTAGATCCACTGTGATCTGTTCGTTGTGATGCACATGTATAAATGATAAACTAAGGCCTAATATTGTTAGCATTGCACTTATTTTCTCAAGAATCTTCAGTTTGTTCATATTTGTTCATGTTATGTTCAAATAGGGTTCGTAGATGTAAACATTTTCATTATGGAATTTTACTTTTTTTCACTCAAAAACAGAAAACTTTGGAGTTGACATTATTTATCAGTTCTTGTCTGATTATTTACATTATTTTACTGGTCCGGCCCACTTTAGGTCAGATTAGGCTGCATGTGGAACTGAACTAAAAGGAGTCTGACAGCCCTGATGTAGATTTTTTTATCAAAACAGAGAAAAACTACAGAAAATTATTGATAATAACTGAACATAAATGTCCATCCACTTTCATTGATCCAAATGGAACCAATGTTTTTATTCATTTGGTTCATTTTCATTCATTTGATTAAATATTTATTAGTTAGTAAAGGTTAGTTTTTGTTCAGTTTGTTGCCTATTTTATTTTCTATTCAATTTATTTCAATTTGTAACATATTTTCTTCATGTTACTAATTGTTTTGTTGATTTGTTATTCATTTTTGTTAATTTTATCAATCACTTTGGTTGTTTTTTGGTAATTTTGTTGCTTATTTTTTTCATTTTTTATTTCATTTTACTTTATGTCTTTGCTTATTTTTTCTTACATTATTTATTATTTTGTACATTTTAATTCATTTTATATATTTATTTTGTTGAGTTTGTTGCATATTTTATAATTTTTTTCTTCAATTTTGTTCAATTTGTAGCATATTTAGTTCATGTTACTCATTATTTTATTGATTTATTATTAATTTTTGTCAATTTTAATGATCACTGCGGTGGTTTTTCTTTTATTGTAGTTCATTTCTTTGCTGATTTTTTTGGACATTATTATTTTTGTACATTTTTAATAATTTTTTGTAATTTTTTTTCAGTTTGTTACCTATTTTACAATTGTTTTCTTCAGTTTTGTTCAATTTGTAGCATATTTTTTCATTTTATTGATCACTGTGGTGGTTTTTCTTTTTGTTTATTTCATTTCTTTGCGTTTTTTTTTTTTTTTACATTATTATTTTGTACATTTTTATTCATTTTATATATATATATTTTTTTGTTTAGTTTGTTGCTTATTTTATAATTTTTTTTCTTCAATTTTGTTCAATTTGTAACTTTTTTTGTTCATTTACTCATTATTTTTTGATTTATTATAAATTGTTCTTCATTTTATTGATCACTGTGGTGGGTTTTGTTTTATTTTTGTTCATTTCCTTATTTTCTTTTTACGTTATTTATTATTTTTGTACGTTTTTATTCATTTTGTATAATTTTTTTTGTTCAGTTTGTTGGCTACTTTATTATTTTTTTTCTCTAATTTTGTTCAATTTGTAACTTATTTTGTTCATTTTATGCATTTTTGGGATTTATTATAAGTTGTTCTTCATTTTTTTGATCACTGTGGTGGTTTTTGTTTTATTTTAGTTTATTTCCTTATTTTCTTTTTACATTATTATTTTTGTACATTTTTATTCATTTAGTTTTTTTTTTTTGTTCAGTTCGTGGCCTATTTTATCATTTTTTTTCTTCAGTGATGTTCATTTTACTTTTTTTTTTTTTAATTTATTAATTTTCCTTCATTTTATTGATCACTGGTGGTTTTTATTGTTTTATTTTAGCTCATTTCCCTATCTTTTTTTTTTTTTTTACATTATTTATTATTTTGTACATTTTTCATTCTTTTTTTTTTTTCATTCTATTCATTATTTAATTTATGTATTGACGTGTATTGACAGGATTCATGGATCATCAGGTATTAAACAGTTCCATCAGTAGATGTTTTTGGTTGAAGGTGGATGTTTGGCTGTTTAAGGGTTACTTTCCTTGACTTTTATGTACATTAAATCACGATAATGCTCTACTTCCACAGGGACAAAAGTCAAAGTGCTCTTGTATTAGTCTTTTCGTCGTTGCGTCTCAGTCTCCGCCCTCTGACTTTAATCCAGGCTGTACCTAATGACTCCCAGAGCAGCTCGACTCATTATATTTGTCCAGCGCTGAATGCATCTGGGCCCCTATAGAAGCATATGTCAATCTGAGCCCCACTATCAAAGCAAAGGTCAATTACAGTTGCGTGTCCAAGGACTCTCTATCATCGTCTGACCTTTTAGCTTGATGTGCTCGGAAACCCACCAGAGCTTCATCCAAATGTCACATGTTTCCTGACGGAGCCGGATTCCCCAGATTCCAGAGGCTTCTGAGTATTTACTGGTGTCCCAGAGCGGTACAGAAAACAGAGTTACTGCATTTCTATAGACTCCCACTGTAAAAAAAAAAAAAAAAAAAAAAAAAAAGAAAGAAATATGGACCATCTTCCTGGTTGTGGAGGCGGGGCCAATAGTTCCAAACACTGAGTTTAACGCCGTCTAAACCCATTCATTTGTATTTGTGCTGGTCTACCAACTCCAGCTCTAAGTCAGTAAGTCTATTTCAGGGGGTCCTCCGCTGTAAAAATTTTATTTCAGGGGATACTCCACTGTAAAAAGTCTATATCAAGGGGTACTTGGATAAAAAAAGTCTATTTCAGGGGGTACTCCGCTGTAAAATGTCTATTTCAGAGAGTAGTCCATTATAAAAAGTCTTTTTCAAAGGGTAGTCCACTGTAAAAAGTCTATTTCATGGGGTAGTCCAATGTAAAAAGTTTATTTCAAAGGGTAGTCCACTGTAAAAAGTCTATTTCAAAGGGTGCTTCACTGTAAAAAGTCTATTTCAGGGGGTGCTCCACTGTAAAAAGTCTATTTCAGAAGGTAGTCCTATGTAAAAAGTTTATTTCAAAATGTAGTCCACAGTAAAAAGTCTATTTCAGTGGGTAGTCCATTGTTAAAAATCTATTTCAGAGGGTAGTCCACAGTAAAAAGTCTATTTCAGAGGGTAGTCCACTGTAAAAAGTCTATTTCAGAGGGTAGTCCACTATAGAAACTCTATTTCAGGGGGTAGTCCACTGTAAAAAGTCTATTTCAGGGGGTACTCTGCTGTAAAAAGTTGAAAAAGTCAATTTCAGTGGACAGTCCACTGTAAAAAGTCTATTTTATTTATTTTTTGTCATTTATTATTGTTTCCTAACGGTGTCATGTGATGCCTGTCAGTAGTTTATTGTTAAACCTACGTCTAAATGTAAAGTGGTCTAGACTAGTGTGTGTTTCATGTGTGTATGTGTCTTTTTTAACCCACTCACTGCTGTGTGTCCAACAGTAGAACAGGACCGGTACGTTTGTTTGGAACTCTTTGTTCTTCGGTGAACCAGCTGATCACCACAGTGTGTTGTAACTCTCTCTCTCTATGGCTCTGGTGTGGCCCTGTTCATATTGATCCGATCTGTGCGACCTCGTCCTGATAACATCCCAGAACTAGCGCTAACGTTGTGTACGCCGTACGCCTTAATTCCCTCGTAGAGCCTGTTTATATTGATCTTCTAAACCCAGTAACTGTTATTGATCAGGTCGTAATAATAATCAGATATGGTGCGTTTAGGGTCCCTTCAGAAATAGGATAATCCATAAACGCTGCTGAAGGCGTTTCAGTGTTTTCTCTGGTTTCTTTCAGAGTTCGTACGCTGGTGGAGGTGCTTCCTGTTAGTGTTTCCTCATGTTTAACCCTTAAATGTCTGAGGGTCTGGACCCCCACCCCCACCCCCCACTCTAAACCTAAAGGGTCCAAATGACCCCAGTTCAAATAGTGGGTTTAATCATCATTTGGATCATCTGTTGGTACACAAAAAATATTTTTAATTAAAAAAGAAAACGTTTTTAACAATTTTAAAACTTTTTTTTTTTTTTTTTTTTAAATTATGAAAATATAAATGTGTATATATAGTATATAATCTATAGAATGTAACATATAGTATATAATATATAGTATATAACATATAGGGTATAATCTATAGACAAACACATGTTTGAACACATGGAGAATAGATTAATGTTTATTTCTATAATCTCATACAGTTTCATTATGAATATTTACAGTTGTTTTTCATAATAAATATGTTAGAAATTCAAGTCTTTTTTTTTTTTTTTTTTTACTATAACACTGTTTTAAGCCTTTATTAAATATAAGAATGATCATTAATGGACAGATATTGACAGTTCAGTTTTTCCTGAAAACAGGTTTGGCAAAAAAAAAAAAAAAAGACATTTGTGACACTTTTATTGAGAAAAAAAACCAAAACACATAAATAACTCTAGACCTGGTAATACTGTGAAACATATTGACGTAAATATAACGGACCGTATATTCCATTTACTTTTTCCTCTGATATTTCGGCACATGTCCATATTTATGCTTCTGTCCAGACTGTGGGCGTAGACGCAGAAAAACCCACAGAACTATTAGACCTGGACTCAGAGGTTCATTATAGTGATTATGACTGAACTGACGTGTGTGTCTGTTGGACGTCTGTCACAGTCGTATTCAGAATCATAATGACCATAATGACTCTAACACAGACTGGGTTGAACCACCTCCATGTTATTAGAACCGTATTTGGGTCGTGCAGCACGAACAAAGCCACAGGTGAGTCCCAACTGGGTCACAGCTCACTGTGGTCGGGTCAAAGATTTGTCATTTTAAAGAGAGCAGCAGCAGCAGAGGAAACGCCTGGAAAAGAAAGAAATATAGAGAAAAAAGAAATATTTATAAACTTTATCTAAACAGTGTGAACTTCCTTTATTTGGTGTGATACATGAAGTATTTCTAATGGATATGCCAGAAGTTTCACTTATTTATGAAACTGTTTAGGAGGTAAAAATGACAGTTTCATTTGTTCAAAGTGGGTCCAAAACCAAACCTGAAACACCGATCTACAACAGAGGGTGGTTTTTTTCACCAGCGATTCTCTTTCCCTGAAACATTTGAACCCAAAGCGTTTTTTCTGCTTCAGCCATGTGGTGGAGTTACTGTTGGATAATACCATTCTGGAGCAGGGGTGTCCAATCCCACCCACCATACACTGTAAAAAAAAAAAAAAAAAAAAAAAAAACATAAAAAAGGTGGTATTAGTCTGGCAGTGGGGGCGCCGAAAAATACTGTTAAATAACAGAAAATAAGCATGTCATAAAAATATGGTAATTTTCCATAATTAAAATACAGTTTTTTACCCTAATTTTACATGAGATTTTTTTTTTTTTCTTTACTTTTTAATGTTAGTAAAGAATATTTACATGTATAAAAACCATCAAATTACCCATAAATATACATAGAAATAATTTTCAGTGAGACTCAGTTGTACAATCCACTGATAAAAACTGTATTTGGACAGTTTATCAGTGCTTATACATGTTATACATTCACAAAAATACATTTATTCAACATTTTTGTTGTGAAACCTCCTGTAATTACACAAGATATTTGTCAATTAACAAACACGTCTTGTTAAACTTACAGAACAAATACTTCTTTTACGGTTAATTGTCAGTAATTTTATCTTGTTCCATTATTTTTTTACAGTATTAAACTTTAAATTAACAGTTTAATCTCATAAATAGAAAATAAATATTTGTGAAATTACGATACATTTGTAAATGTATTTTAACTGTATTTTTCTGTGAAAAAAGAAACAATGTCTTTAAAAAATTGGAAATTTTTTGGTTATTCACAGTTACAGTTTTTTCATCTTATTTTACATTTGACATGTAAAATCACAGTGTTTTTGTCATTTCATTGATATTTTCCTGTATCTTGAAAATACTGGAAAAATCTGCAAAATAAACAGTGAAAATTCTGTTAAATTACAGATTTTTTTTTACAGTGTAGGGTCCAATCCCACCCACCAAAGGTTCCAATCCTGCCCACCATAGGGTCCAATCCCACCCATCAAAGGGTCCAGTCCCTCCCATCAAAGGGTCCAATCCCACCCACCAAAGGGTCCAATCCCACCCACCAAAGGGTCCAATCCCACCCACCAAAGGGTCCAATCCCACTGACCAAAGGGTCCAATCCCACCCACAATAGGGTCCAGTCCCTCCCATCAAAGGGTCCAGTCCCTCCCACCATAGGGTCCAGTCCCACCATTAACAATCATTGATGTTAGTTCAGGTTCCACATTCAGACCAATGTGTTCTAAAGTGGACCAGAACCAGTACAATGATCAGCATCATAACCTATAAATAATTATAATCTTTTTTTTTTTTTCACTTGTTTCAGCGTGAAAGTTAAATTACATAAAGAACAAACGTGCACCCTGACGTGTCTTTTTTAAAAAAAGTGCTATTTCAACAATTTCATGTTGCAGCTTATTAGAAAACATTTCGTAACAGGCAGAATATTGATCCTATTCCACATATTTCATGTTGTTCATATTTGTTCTGGTTTTTCACATTACTTTGTAAATGTAAATATTTCTGTTTTTTCAACTCAAACCACAGACTACATTTGGAGTTTTCATTATTTATAAGTTATGTGTTAGTTCGACCTCTGAACACCTTTGAGTCACTTCTGAAAACACATTTTTACAGACTTGTCTTTACGTGATGTATGTTATGTAAGTATCAGAATTTATTTTTGCGCTGAAATTAAGTATTTGAATTGTTTGTCTCTGAATTCAACTATGTTCATAAATTAAGAATTAAAAAAACTCAGATGCAAACATTCCGATACTTAATTTCAGTGCAAAACAAAACAAAAAATCAGTGCTAGAAATTCAATGGCTTTTCTAATTGAAAATCTGATGGCACAGATTTCCTTCCATACCAGTACGTATCCATCATCTGCTGTTCTGAAGCCAGGAGGTTTTGGAGCCGTCGCCATCTTGGCTCTGAAAGTTAATTAAAGCCTGACGCAGCAGAATATTAATCTATTAGCTCTGAAACGGTATCGATAGAGGGATCATTTAAAGATGGACCAGGATAACATTTACTAGAGGCCAGTGTTTGAGGGGACCGCTCACATCCACCTACCTGACACCGCTTTTACTGGAAACGCAATTATGCAACCGTTTTTTCACATATTTTATTTATTAATTTATTTATTTACCCAGATCTATGGAAGTAAATCTGTGTCATCAGATTTCTAATCATAAAAGCCATTGAATTTATAGCACTGATTTTTTTGTTGCATTGAAATTAAGTATCTGAATTTTTTTCACCTGAATTTTTGCACGTGAATTTATTTAATTCTAAATTTATGAACATCGTTGAATTCAGAGACAAACAATTCCGATGCTTAATTTCAGTGCAAAAAAAAAATCCAGATAATTTCAGTGCAAAAAAAAAAAAAAAAATCCAGATACTTAATTTCGGTGCAAAAAAATTCAGATACTTAATGTCAGGGCCAAAAACAAAAAAAAATTCAGATATTGAATTTCAGTGCAAAAAAGTTCAGATACTTAATTTCAGTGCAAAAAATAATAATAATAAATCAGATATTTAATTTGAGTGCAAAAAAAAAATTTGATACTTAATTTCAGTGCAAAAAAAAGTTCAGATATTTAATTTTAGAGCAAAAAAAAATTCCGATGCTTAATTTCAGTGCAAAAAAAAAAAAAGATTCTTAATTTCAGTGCAAAAAAAGTTCAGATATTTAATTTCAGTGCAAAAAAAATTCCGATGCTTAATTTCAGTGCAAAAAATAAAAGTTCAGATACTTAATTTCGGTGCAAAAAAAAAAATTCAGTCCTAAAGAAAGAAAGGAAGCAAAGAAAAGAAGAGAAAAAAAAGAGTAAGAAAAAAAAAATTCAGATATTTAATTTCAGTGCAAAAAAAAAAAAAGTTCAGATACTTAATTTTGGTCCAAAAAACCAAAAAAAATCAGTGCTACATATTCAGTGTCTTTTATCATTGAAAATCTGATGACCCACATTTCCTTCCGTACGTAAACACCATCAGTGGTCGTAGGTTTGAAAACACACTGCCTTCACTTCCTGTGGTTTACATGAGGGCTCTGGGCTGGACTCCAGCTGGTCCGATCGTTGGTCCGGTTTAACGGTTCCTCCTAAAGGCGGGTCCACGTCACTGTGATGCAGGTCCAACGCAGGAATGGGGGGGGGGGGGGGGGGGGGGGGTGTCACACTTCCTGTTCCGGCCTCAAAGTTCCAAAGTATATCTCACTTGGATGTTGATTGATTTTGAAGAATTCCATCTGATTTACCGTTAAAATGGATTAATAATTTCCAGTCCATTAGGAAGCCCGGGGTAATTGATGAATAGCAGCATCACAAGTAATGAGAAGTTTCATTCACTTTCATTAAAACCTCATTACGTGTCTTTCTGTGAAATAATTCAGTTTTGGCATTTGGCTCCTTATCTGCGTTTGGATCGGCCTTGTTTTGAAATGAAAAAGAGACCCACTCCGACCCGGGTACGACTTAGATTTTACACTAAAACAAAGAAACAGATTTTTTACGATGGTGCATTAGGGCCGCGTAAGAAACTAAAAACGCCTGTCACCATGACAATACAGTCGTACCCACTCACTGAATAATGGAGAACTGGAACGTTCTGTGAGGTTCTACTTTCATTTGGGGTTTACGCACAAAGGACAAATACTGAGACTGTTAGCCCCGCCCACCAAATACTGAGACTATTATTTATAGTTTATTCTGTTTTATTTATAGTTTATTCTGTTCCTGTTGGTCTGAATGTGGAACCTGAACTGAAATCCGTTTAACACTCCTGAACCAAACTGAATGAAATGAGCTCCTTCTAAATCTGAATCAGAGGAACATAAATGAGTTCCACACCTCCAGACTGAACTCAACCTACAAACTGTAAAAAAAAAAAAAAAAAAAAATCAGTAATTTAACAGAATTTTCACTGTTTATTTTACAGATTTTTCCAGTATTTTAAAGATACAGGAAAACATCAATGAAATGATAAAAACAGACTGTGATTTTACATGTCAAATGTAAAATACCATGAAAAAAACTGTAACTGTGAATAACCAAAAAATTGTAATTAATTAATTAATTTTAGAAAAATACAGTTAAAATACATTTGCAAATGTATTGTAATTTCACAAATATTTCTTTTCTATTTATGAGATAAAACTGTTCATTTAAAGTTTAATACTGTAAAAATAAATAAATAAATAAAACAAGATAAAATTACTGGCACTTAACTGTAAAAGAAGTATTAGTTCTGTCAGTTGAACCAGACTTGTTTGTTAATTGACAAATATCTTGTGTAATTACAGGAGGTTTCACAACAAAAATGTTGAATGAATGTATTTTTGTGAATGTATAACATGTATAAGCACTGATAAACTGTCCAAATACAGTTTTTATCAGTAGATTGGACAACTGAGTCTCATTGAAAATTATATATATATATATATATATATATATATATATATATATATATATACATAGGTAATTTGATTGTTGTAATACATGTAAATATTCTTTATTAAACATTAAAAAGTCCAAAAAATATGCAAAATCTCATGTAAAGTTAGGGCAAAAAAATGTATTTTAATTATGGAAAATTACCGTATTTTTATGGGATAGCTTTTTCTGTTATTTAACAGTATTTTTTCGGCACCCCTGCTGCCGTTTTTTTTTTTTTTTTTTTTTTTTTTTACAGTGCACTTGGGTCGGGCCAGCGGCGCCTCGCGGGGACAGAAAATCTGTAAAATTGGATCAGTGCACTTCGGTTTGAGGGACAGAGCTGCACATATGTGATTTTCCTCCAGAATGAAAGAGCAGGTGAATATTTACACATCTGCCTCCATGGGACTCAAAGGAATCGGATTACTTTGGCTGTAACTCCGCAGTGACATAAAGGCGTGTCCTGTGGCTGCGCACACAGACGTCCACAGAAGGCTGGTGTTCACGCTCATGTCAGTCCACTGAGTGTCACTGCTGGACAGTGTGTGTCCAGTCCAGATGAGAAAGGACAGAACATGTTCCACGACCAACGAAGAAGAACGTTCTCCTGTTCAGGTGGTCACCACCAAGCACATGAACCGTCTGAGGGACGTTTCAGCATTCACCACTGCAGACTTCCAACTGTCCCAAAGGATTTGTCTGTACAAATTCTAGTACAGAATATAAAAATCCTTTAAAAACAACTGATTGAAACATTTTAGTACAAAATTTAAAAGAAAAAAACATGTTTGTACATTAAAAAAAGCTATAAAAAATTATTGCAAAATTTTTGCAAAAATAAAACTAATTTTTAAAAAAAATCCAAAAAAATGTTATTACAAAATTGAAAAAAAAACCTCATACAAAATTAAAAAAAAAAAATCTGTAAAAAAAAAAAAAAAAATTATAATGCAAAATTGAAAAATTTCCGTACAAAAAATGTAAATCTAAAAAGGATTGGAAATGTTAGTACCAAATTAAAAAAAAAAAAATCTGTAAAAATATTTGAAAATATTTTGTACAAAATAAAACAAATCTGTAAAAAAAAGACTGAGAATTTTTTGTACAATGTTTTTTAAATCTGTAAAAGAAAAATTCTTTGAAAAATTTTCGTACAAAATAAAACAAATCTAAAAAAAATTGAAATTTTTTTGTGCAAAAAAATCTGTAAAAAAAAAAGATTGAAAAATTTTTGAACAAAATTTTATAAATCTGTAAAAAAAATTGAACATTTTTTGTACAAAATGAAACAAATCTGTAAAAAACATGCAAAATTTTTTGTGCAAAAATAATCTGTAAAAAAAAGATTACAAAATTTTAGTACAGAATAACAAATAATCTGTAAAATGATTTAAAAATTCCAGTACAGAATTTTTAAAAAATTAACATAAAAATACAAGTACAAAATAAGAAAAAACAGAAAAGAAGTTAAATTAGCAGTTCGTGAAGTTACTATAGACCTCTGATTGGTACGTATCGTATATGATACAAGTGTCATTAAAGGGTTAACATAAACAGATTAGCATGGGGCTCGGAGGGCTGTGCTTGTGGGGCTCCTTTGGGGGGGGCCTGTCCTCAGTGGGCTCCTTTGGGGGGGGGGGGGGGGGGGGTGCTTGTGGGGCCCCTTTTGCGGGGGGGGGGGCGGCGCTGTGTTTATGGGGCTCCTTATTTTGGGGGGGCCTGGTGCTCAGTGGGCTCCTTTGGGGGGGGGTGGGGGGCTGTGTTTATGGGGCTCCTTTGGGGGGGATCTTTGTTCAAGGGGCCCCTTTGGGGGGGGGCTCTGTGTTTGTGGGGCCCGTCAGGCCCATGTGTCAGACGGCCCTGTCAGGAATACTTGCTTGCTGTTATTTCACCTCCATCTCAGCTCCAGGTCCTTGATGCTCATAACGCGGCAGCGCTGTATCCACTCCCCCCCCCCCTCCACCCCCCACCCCCCCTCCCTCTCACTCATATGCCTCTAAGCGCTGCCTTATTTCCCCCCAGGAGTAGTGCAACTCCCTGCCAATTCTCCCCAATCCATCAGTGAGTGTTCTTCCCCCCTGGGGGCGCCTCGTGCACAGCGCCTGTGTTTTTTCTTTTTTTTCTTCTTTTCTGTTTTTTCCCACACCGCCTCAGTGACCGGGTGTCCACGCTGCGAAGGTGCTGCTTCTGCTTCCTCAGTCTTCACATTATGCTGAATTTGGTATGAGAGTGAAAGACTGACATGTGGTCCAGCATCCTGACAGGAAACACTGACATCAGCCTGGAACCGACCAGGACCAGCTCAGCACCGACATCACACCCAGCCCGTTCACACCCAGCCACACCGCCGGCTCCGACGTCCTAATTATTTATGGATCTATTTAATCATGTCTCCACTTACACACTTATTTATGCGCTGGGTTTCTGGCCTTGCTTTTTCAGTGTTTCCAAATGTAAATTCAGTCCTGATGGATGAAAATGGAATCAGAAACGCCCAATTAGATGAAATATTGCTGGACTGTTGACATTTCTTAATTCTTGCAATTAAATTTTCTCATGACAAACAATCAATAATCAAGTTTGAAAGACAATCAAATGCGTTTTTAGTGTGAAAAATTGTAAAACGCAGATCTTTTAAATAAAGATTAAGGTTAACATCAGGTAAATTACATAAAATACATCAATCAGTCGTAAACAAACTCTGAAAATAAAACACCCCAGATGTGATAAATTAAATATGTATTGTATTTGAACCGAAGAAAAGCCATTCAAATACTTCCATAAACAGGACAATGTCATGTTTCTGCTCCACACTCCACTGATGTGATTGGTGCAACATAATGGGTGTAATAATACAGGATGTAAATACTGCAAATACTGTGTGTTTAGTAAATATAATATAATATAATATAATATAATGAAACCTAGTTGAATTTTCATGCATTTGTTGTAGATCCCAGTGATTTCATGTGAACGGGAGCAGAATCAGCACCATGGACTGCTCCCAATCTCCCTCTAAGATACACTAAAAAGTAAAACATGCAACGTAATAAGAAGAATCAGCACCACGGACAGCTCCATCGCTTTCTCTGTCTTTTCTCTCTCTCTCTCCCCCCCCTCTCTCTCTCCCCTCTCTCTCTCTCTCTCCCCCTCTCTCTCCTCTCTCCCCTGTCTCTCTCTCCTCCCTCTCTCCCCTCTCTCTCCCCTGTCTCTCTCTCTCTCTCTCCCCCCTCTCCTCTCTCCCCTGTCTCTCCCCCCTCTCTCTCTCTCTCTCCCCCTCTCTCTCCTCTCTCCCCTGTCTCTCTCTCCTCCCTCTCTCCCCCCTCTCTCTCTCTCTCTCCTCTCTCCCCTGTTTCTCTCTCTCCCTCTCTCTCTTTCCCCTCTCTCTCCCCTCTCTCCTCTCTCCCCCTCTCTCTCTCTTTCTCTCTCCCCTCTCTCCCCCCTCTCTCTCCTCTCTCTCTCCCCCCTCTCTCTCTCTTCTCTCCTCTCCCCCCTCTCTCTCACTCCCCCCCCCCCTCTCTCTCCCCTGTCTCTCTCTCTCTCTCTCTCTCTCTCTCTCTCTCTCTCGGCAGCTGGCTGTCATACAGCTCCTCCCTCCTGTGTTTCTGCTGGTGTTGGTGCTGGTCCTAGTCCTGGTCCTGGTCCTGGTTCTGGTTCTGGTCCTGGTGCCGGTACCGGTGCTGGCTTTTCCCGGACTAAAGCTCCTTTGGACGTGAACAGTTTCGCTGAGGAGCACGCGCACCCCCCCTCCCTCCCCTAAAATAACCGGACGGACAATCGAGGCGTCAGTTCTTCTGGATCGACCTGAGAGGGGACTAGTGTCTGCCGGATCCGGATCACGTCTGCAACCGAACTAGGGACACAGGTCCTTCTACACCGCCCCCCCCACCCCCCCCACCACCTCCAAATCTGAGCCATGGAGTCTCGGGCTGGCGCGGGTCCACGCCGGCGCGTCTTCCTGGCTCTGTGGCTGATGGTCGCCGCTTCTTCCAGACTCAACGCCAGGGCGGAGATAAGTTGCGCATCCTGTCCGTCTCCGCTTCAACTTCATCTGGAGGAAATACAGGTGATGCGCACCGACCCGACGGAGGTACCGGAGGAACCGGGGGAGCCGGGGGAACCGGACCCCCCATCCGCCAACATCCGAGCAGAGTTTGGGGAAGTCGGGCTCACCGCCGGCCGGGAGTCGGGGGGTTCCGCCGGTAAGGGTTCCGCCGGTAAGGTTGCCCCCCAGGTCCCGCAGGATGGAGTTACCGTGAGGGAAGAAGGGCTACCGGGGTCTGACGGACGAGGAGTTACCGAAGTGGCGGAGGATGTAACTGGGGTCTGGAGGAGGGTTCGGAGAAGCGGTCCAGAGTTGAACCCGAGCGGCCGGAGAGGCGGCGTCGGTTCAGGCGCGTCCGACGACCGGAGCCCGTTCGTGGACGGAGCCCGGCAGGTCCAGGGCCGGTCGGACATCCGCTGGAACCGGGACGACGACAAAGGGAATACGCACCGGCAGCTGTCCAGCAGCACTTTCGCTCTGACTGGGGACTCTGCGCACAACCACGCGGTGGTCTACTGGTCCGGCCAGAACAGCAGCGTGAGTACCGCCTTTTCTGAGCATGCGTCCTAAAGGTTCCGCTCCGTGTCCTCGTGCCTCGGTGGCTCTGGCTTCTTCATTTTCGGAGCACGCGCTTGTGTTTTCCGCTGAGTTGTGTTCAGTGTTAACAGGTGCAACCCGGAGCTCCAGATGCGCGCCGACGCACTCTGGTCCGTGAACGCATCACATGTACAAAAGCCTGTTGGATTGTGTTGAAACTCCGTGTGAGTGGGAGTGGGTTAGTGTTAGTGACGGTCATCCGCTCCGAACCCTCTGCCGTTACCGGACACATACCGGGGCTGATGGATTTGTTTTTATTTATCTGTTGAAACTCTGGTCCGTGAACGCATCATAT